>NC_043013.1:25245659-25370659 GCF_006345805.1 Octopus sinensis
ACATTCTATAAACCATCCGATGTTTGGGTTTCCTATATGGTGACCTATATACTCATGAAGTTGTCGAACATTCGCTCAATTTTGTTGCTCCAAATAATCCTTCCTATTATAGGCAGAAGGCCTAAAATTTGGGGAAGGGGATAGTCAATTACCTCGACCTCGGTACTCAACTGGTACTTAATTTATCGACCCTGAAAGGATGAAAGGTAAAGTCAACAACGGCGCAATTTGAACTCAAAACGTAGCAGCGGGCGAAATACTGCTAAGCAGTTCATCCAGCATGCCGACAATTCTGCCGGCTACTGCCTTGTTGCTTCAAATAATGACAGCATCCATACACAGACTACTGGAAGAGCGAAGAATGCTCTGGGACTAGCGATGATTTATATCATATCTTCATTAGCATGCATGGCGAAACAAATTTAGAGATTGTTAAAAACTATCCACAAATCTCATTTCATGCATCGGTCACTTATGTTTTCCTGTAAATGAGTTTGTTTTTAGCCGCTGTGGCTATGTAGCAAGAACTCTGTTTCCCAATCACGTTTCCAGGTTTAGTTCCACTGCACAGCACCTTGGGAAGTATCTTTTACTGTAACCCCGAGCCGAGTAAAGCTTTATGAGTGGATTTAGTTGACGGAAACAAAGAAACACACACACGCACACATATATAAAAAGACATAAATCCGAAAGAACGCACTAAGATATAGAGCAGCCTTCCTCATTTTTAATATATATATATATATATAAGGTAATATTTATCAAAACTTAAAAGTGGATGGTGTGACAGTACACACAATACTTTGATAGTTGCCAGTTAGAAAAACTTTCATGTGGACTTTTGGTGCATATAAGCACTTTGTGTATATCGCTAACGGGAGATAATCGTCGCCGTAAGAACTACCAGAGCACGTGATATTTCAGCCTTCCTTAGCCTTGTCAATGGTAGATGCTCAATCGTTGGAAGTAGCAACAATATCCCCGCTAGCAGCGATGTCTATGTGAAAGACACACACACACACACATTCACTGTATTTCTCTTTCGCCATTTTCTCTCCTCTTCTAAAAATACATTGTGACATATTTTGATTCCTCCCCATTGTTCCCTTCCGCTAATAGATGTCGTGACGGATAAACAGACGGAGATTAGCTTTCTCTATTCAAACAAAACATGTTAGCTCCGTTGTTTAAGACAGTATGGTAGAGGTTTTTGCTTCACTCCCGGTTAGTTCTGCTCGAATGCATCCCTGCGTCTAAATTAGAAAGCCATTATTCTTTTGACTAGCAAATCTACCCATCTACGATGGAGGCGTAAAATGAGGGAGGAAAGTCATAACAGCAATATATATTGAAAAATGTGTAAATGGACTTGATAGATTACTGTGTGGTGTCTTAGAGAAATCGCATTATTGTTGATGATCCTGCAGTCTATTGCAACTATATGACATGTATTTGCAACAAAGTGACATGTGATGACGATTCACTCCCGAACTGAAATAAGCTCCCAGCCTTTGTATCATGAATGGGTATGTGGACCACTCCTAACGAAAGCCACAGCTTCCTTCCACCATGCCCATTATAGTAAGATGTTTTTTGAATTTTATTTTAGTATCTTGTTATATCTTTATCATTGTTAGATTTCTTTTTCACCGACGTACCCCTACCCATCAACCCACCAAGCTTGTTTATTGTATTTTGTCTTTTGATATTTGTCCTGTTCTAAGGTCAAATTCTGTCGAGGTCAACTTTGCCTTTCATCCTTTCGGAGTCGACAAAGTAAGTACCAGTTGCGTACTGAGGTCAATCTAATCGACTGGTGCCTCTGCCCCCAAATTTCGGGCCTTGTGCCTAGAGTAGAAAAGGATATTTGTCCTCAGTGTCTTGGGCTCTGCCGGACAAAATGTTTAGCGATGTTTGGTTCTCCTTTACGTGCTGAGTTCAAATTCCACCGAAGTCGACTTTACCTTTCATCCTTTCGGAGTCGATGAAATAGGTACTAGTTGGGCATTGGGGTCGATGTAATTGACTAAACCCTCGCCCGTCAAAATTTCAGGCCTTTGTCTATAACAAAAAAAAATGTTGTTGTTGTCAATGTCTTTTCGTATATAATGTGTCTTGAGCTATCTATCCGTCTATGTTTAAGAAAGTAGAGTGAAATTTGAGATTTGGTTGCTATTTCTAGCAGGTGAAACAACCGCATAGAACAAATGTGTGGAACCTTGTTAATGCCCTAGAGTGACTAAACGTTCGCATGTTTGAGATAGGAAGCTTCACGCTAGGGAGAGAGAGTACTGCGTGAACGACAGTGCCGGGTGAAAGTTAGTGTTTCTTCTTAACTCCGCGTTTATTGCGCTTGAAAACGTGTTTATATTCTTGAATGTGATAAAGTGTAGAATTAGATTATTATCATGCTTCTAGCTTCAGTGTTGCTGCCAGGATTTGAAAAATAGGGCACATTCCCCGCCCCCTTATTTTGTGATTAAGTGGGGATTTATGAAAAACAAGGGGGAATTCGCGGTGAGTTCAGTGAACAAATTAAACACACTACCCGGCTGTGACTAAAACGCGAGCTGATCAAGTTTATGTATAAATTTTCTTTTTATATGTTTTTGTTTCCTTTTACACAATATTAAAACAACAGCTAAACATTTTCTGAAGCAGCACCCCTCTATGAGCCGCCACTGATTTCGCATATGGATTTTCAGAGACTTTGTCACCGGATAGTCTCACATTAAAATGCAGGCGAAGGTATTCCCCACTCTTGGTATAAAAGTTTCTCTTACTGACTGTGATTCGATGAAGGTGCTTCGTTTATCAGATTGAATGACAGCAGCGAAGTTCACACAAGGACACAACGATATTTATATTGTGGTTACGTCCAACTGAAGTTTAATATTGCAACAGAAATTGCTATAACAGAATGGCTTTAACTCGAAATGAGATTTGAAACTTGTGGGAAGAACTTGGCTACGAGAATTATGCCTTGAGCATGTTTGATAGACCAATTTACATACTATTTGCAATAGAGATCTCTTGTCAAAAACATTTATTGGTTCCAATTGATCTAAAAATTTAGATCATTCGCTCTCTCTGAGACCAACATCCTCCCTTGTGGTTGTTTAAGCTCTGATTGCCATTCTAGCTACGACCGCCATCTTATCCAGCTTCACTGTATTTAGAACGTAATTCATTGTGTCCTTCCATTTTAAGAAACTGATTTCTAATTTTGACACAAGGTCAGCAATACCGTGTTCAACTGGTACGTATTTTATCGATCTAGAAAGGATGAAAGGCAACCTCAGTGGAATTTCAACTCAAAACATATAACCGTCCGAAATGCCGCTTAGCATTTACCCGACGTGTTAACGATTCTGCCAGCTCGCCACCTTTCTTCAAAGGATTAGCAAACCACTATAGCTATAGAAAATCGATAAATAGATAAAACCCTTTGTTCTAATTATCTGACCACATGCGGCAGAAGTATAACAGGTCAGCTAGGTAGAGAGAGGAAACCGACATGTGCTATTCACGGACAATTATCCAATATCTTGTCTACATTATATGATTCAGGTTCAGCAATTGTTTAAAATACAACATCGAGTCATTTACTAACAATAACGTATTTTCCTAAAAAGAAATTTTGAAATTCAAGATAAACATTGCTGCGTGGAAGGTGTTTATAAGCCATTTAAAAACACACAAAAACCGTTAGATTCACTTCAACATTTAAATTTAATTTGTAAAAATATTTTCATCGCTTTGATCAACCTTTAGTTTTTATTGAAAGTTAACCCTCCCCTGTTTTCAGGGAGTTAACTCTTATTATATATATCAAGAGTTATCTACCATTAGTCATAACTCGACTACATACTTAGAAAGAGGAATAGTCGTTTATACCGATTTCCGCATTTGCTTTTCCGTGGTTCTGAAGCGGGGTTTGTACAAGCTTTTGTTAAAAAAAAAATTATGTGCAATAAATTGGTTATACACGAAACATTTTAGCAATTTTCAAAAAATACAGAACTATTTGCTCTGTTGACAGCAAAGGACTCTCTCTCTCTCAGAGTAAAAGGTAGATTGTATGATGGTTATGTACGAACGGCTATACTTCATTGTAGTAGACATGCGTACACTAGAGAGGAATGAAAGTAGTATGCTCCGTTGAATGTGCAACATCAGTGTGCATATACAGTAATCCCCCGACTATCGCGGGTGTTACGTTCCAGAACCCCGCGCGACAAGTGAAAATCTGCGAAGTAGAAACAGTACTCATCATCGTTTAACGTCCGCTTTCCCTGCTGTCATAGGTTGGACGGTTTGACTGAGTGCTGGCGAGCCAGAAGGCCGCGCCAGGCCCCATTCCTATCCGGCAATGTTTCCACAGCTGGATGCCCCTCCTAACGCCAAGTACTGTACTGTACATTTTAAAAATTATTCTTATAATTTGTATATATTTATTTTATTATAGAATAATAAAATAATAAATGCAGAGGAATCGATGTAAGCTTAGATAATAAACTGTGACATGGTGAGGGATTACTGTACAACAAAGTGCAAATGTGTTGAGAGAGAATTTGGGCATAAGAGAAATCAGATGCAACATGCAAGAGAAAATATTTTGTTGGTTTAGACATGAGATGTGTTGGAATGAAGGCAGGTGTATAAAGAAGTGCTGATCACTGAGAGTGGATGACACATGTGGAAGAGAGAGAACCAGGAAGACATGGAATGAAGCAGTGAAGACCAATCTTAGGATGTTGGGCCTCACGGAAGGGATGATAATAGACTGAGATGTGAAGTTCTTGAGAAGACCCACCCACTTCAGCTAAAAAGTGTTTGAGAAGTGCTATGCGCTCCACCGATATGTAACAATACAACTTTGCACACACTTTACCCCAACAAACCAAACTACATCTCTTCTCTTCCTCACATGTCTTCTTTTTCATGCACTATACCAATGCTTATCTCTCTCCTGAATCCTGTCCTCATTGTATCATTGCTATCCTCTTGTCTCCTAGCCCCTCTATATATCCAGGATTCATCAGCCACTGCACCTCACCACCACACTCTTTGCATTCAGGGGAAGTCTCTACTCCCTTTGGTAATACTCTAACTCCCATACCATGAGGGTATGCCCTAGCACTTCACCACCATCTAGCTCTCTCTCTTGCTCTGACACCATCCCATTTAAATTCTTCTGATTGCTTTTCCTTGTATGTCCCAGCAGTTTGCCATCATCTCCCTCCTGCCCTCTTCTCTACTCTTCCTATCTCCCACTCTTTTCCTCTGACTGGATAACCATGTATCTCCTCTACAGCAACACCTCCCTTTCCTGTCTCTTTGTCACACTCTAATAACCATATATCATCTGGTACAAGATTACCTCCTCCCAAAGGTTCTTTGTTTTGCAAGTTACTCGGTGACCCTACCAATGCTGGTGCCACATAAAAAGCATCCAGTGTTCACTGTAAAGTGGTTGGCATTTGGAAGGGCATCCAGCTGTAAAAAACCCCCCCTGCTAAAACAGACAGTGAAACCTGGTACAGTCTTCTACCTTGCCTGCTTCTGTCAAACCATCCAATCCATACCAGCATAGAAACCAGCCGTTAAATGATGATAAGAATTCCAAATTATATAAATACAATAGGATTTTAAAAACAGAATGGCTATGATGGTCCACCCAAGTAAAATAGGAGCAAAACGAGGGGATGGAGTGGATTCAACAAGGGTGAAATGACTTGCCAGCTCCAAGATAGAGAACTGAGGTGCATCCGTTAGCGATTTTATGCCAATCAGTCAAGAAGTCCAGGTCTGAGTATGTGGGAGCAGTATCCTGTTGAGCATCAGTGACTGTCTAAAAGTGAAATATTTTCTTGCTTTAGAGAGAAGGCTCAGTTTGGGATCCTAGCTATGCTAAAGATGTGCTTTCATTTGGAAGAATCATCAGTACTAGTAATGCCTCACATTTGGAGCAATTGCTACGGCTCTAGTTGAGTGTTGCTTGTTTAGGTCTACGTAGTGCAGTGGTGTTTTTCTAGATATGTGTAGTGTTGGAGTTCTTTTGCTGTTAAAAGATAGTGGAAAGGATTGACTAAAAGATGGTATAGAACCAGAAGCGGTTTGGTGCGTGTGGATTATGTATGGTTGAAGAAATGAAGTGTTATGTTATTTGCATTAGAGTGAGCATAGTTGGATGTGACATTAAGTAGAGGTCATTAATGTATAGGAAGTGCTTGGTCAACATGTGCTGCAATGGTATGATCTGCTAGGCAGATAAGGGGTGGATGCAGCCTACAGGTGGGAATATTTGCATTTTAGAGCTGGTCAAAAGCTTTGCTTTGTCCAAAATAATGACACTGCTTTCAAAGCTTTTTAAAGTGAATATGTCTCCACTGGGACTAACTCTGTGGAAGCTGTTTTGGTGGTCAGTGAGGTGAAAAGATTGGTGTTGAAGGAGGTCATTTTTAAAGGCAGTCTTCATCAGTGATGTTAGATGTGAGAGCAACAGGATGATAGTTGCCTTTCTTGGGAATGGGATGTGCAGAATCTATATGTAGAAAGCGAGAGTTAAAGAGTTTGATGAACAGAGGAGCAATATGTGGTGCAGACTGAGTGTAATGGAAACGAAATAAGCAGGGTCAGTGGCCTTGTTTGAAGCTACTGAAGATATTTCTGCACTTGGGATATATGGGGTGGAGTGGAAGGGTTGACTTGGAGGAGATTCACCAAGCTGGATGCAAAGCAGACAGTGAAGTTGAATGCTTTCTCCAAGCAAGTTCTGTCTTAAGAGCCATCATTTTTTAGAAAAGGAGAGGAAGAAAAACTGTAAAACTGGAGAATATTTTGATAAAGAACAAAAAGAATCAGCTCCTGTTTGGGAGGCTGGGAAGTTTGAGGGTTGAGTGATTACACAAAAGTATCCTTTGTTCAACAGACTGCTATTTATAACAATTTACTGCTGGGTGACAGCCATCTAGTTTTAGGGAATGACTGATATTCTCTAGGCATTGTAAGCCTTGTTTTAGCCAAAATATTTACAGCACAACTACATGTACACAGAGTTTTTGTTGTGAGGGATATAAATGTACACACCTAAAAAGAATGATTTCAGCCTGCCATTTGGCTGTTTCTGATGAATCACGTTTATAAACACAGGGGTACTGCCAACCCACTTCTTAGTTTTCTACATCCCCTCACAAAACTCTATTTCAGGTTAGCTTACTAGTTGGAATTCCTTCCTCTTAACTAAAACCATTTTTTAAAAGAATTCAACCTGGATGCTTTTGAGGCTTAAGCCAGCTTAATTAGGTTTCTCAACATCATTTAATGCTTGTTGTCCATGGCTTGGACGGTTTGACTGGGCTGGTACACTGCACCAGGTTCCAGTCTGATTTGTCATGGTTTTCTATGGCTGGATGCCCTTCCTAACACCAACTACTCCGAGAGTGTAATGGGTGCTTTTACGCGCCACTGACACAAGTGCCATTTGTATGACACCGGGGTGTGTTTACATGCCAATTTGTGTGCGACCGGTATCTTCCACAACTGCAATTTTGCTTGGCTTCATGGGTCTTCTTCTCAAGCACCAATAATCAAAAAACTTTTTCTCATTAAAAGAATTACTGAAGTATAATCAATTTCTTTTGGAAGAATAATTAAAAACAAAAGACAAATGTATACAAAACAGTTTTTATTTAATCAACAAACTCGTATACCTAGGAAATCTTTTCATTGTCAGTGATTTAACTGCCCCTGAAAAACAGAGAAATAGTTTATTGAAAATTTACAATTTTTCATGAAATTTTATAACAGTTATAAAATTATAAGTTTCATCTTAAAGTCATTATCTGGAAAATTATAAAAGTAAACTGTTTTTTAACAAAGAATTTATTTAAGCCTTTAGGAATATGAAATTTAAAAAAAAAAGACAAATAAGGAAGTGGACTATTTGGAAAAACCAACCATAATTTCAGGGATGTTAAAGGGACATTTCTAAAATGACATCCATAAATTGTTTAGACAACTTACTAGACATAGTTGAGAGTTTAAGTGATAAGAATGAGTGGAAAATAAAGAATTGCTTCTGGTAATCAATAAAACAAAACAACTTTCCCTCACCCAAAGGAAGGTTGTATGAAATCAACTTAAATATTTTGATGTTGATGATAGATGTGGAAACCATCGGAGGCAGAACAAAAATGTGATATTTCACAAAATCATCATCATTGTTTAATGTCCTTTTTCAGTGCTGGCATGGGTCAGAAGAGGATATTCGTGAAGAGAAGTGAACAAAATGGGGAGATCAGTTCTTCACATGGGATGTTGAAAGACTGAAGTATGTAGCAATACGCTGCATGACACAACTGCCAGACTTCTGTCTGAATAGCATTATGACAATAACAACAACTGCATTGCATTAAATGAAAAGAGATCTAAATTTTTCAAAAATAGGAGGGAAAACTATTATTAAAGCAATCTCTGAATTTAAAATTAAAAATACTTTTAGGGGCAGGCATAGCTGTGTGGTAAGAAGCTTGCTTCTCAATCACATGGTTGCTGGTTCAATCCTATTGTGTGGCACTTTGAGCAAGTGTCTTCCATTGCAGCCTCGGGCCAACTAAAGCCTTGAATGGATTTGGTAGATGGAAACTGAAAGAAGCCTGATACACATATATATATATATGTGTGTGTGTCCCTACTGCTTGACAACTGGTGTTGGTGTGTTTACGTCCCCATAACTTAATGGTTCAGCAGAAAGACTGATAAAGTACTAGGCTTAACCCTTTCGTTACCAACCTGGCCAAAAATGGCTCTGGCTCTGTAGTGCAAATGTCTTGTTTTCAAAAGTTCTGAATTAAAATCTTCCACCAAACCTTAGTCACAATTTATGTTCCTAACACTAGCTTAATGATAACTAAGTCATTTTACTAATGTTATATTGAAAATTGAAAGAAACACAGATCATAACAGAAATATGATAACAAAAGGGTTAAAATATATAATAGAGACACAATTCTTAACACTTTTGATACCAACCTGGCAGATATTGCCTCTGGCTCTGTAGTACAACTGTCTTGTTTTCATAAGTTTTGAATTAAAATCTTCCACCAAAGCTTAGTCACAATTTATGTTCCAAACACTAGCTTAATGATAACTAAGTTATTTTACTAAATTCTTTGTTATATTTAAAATTAATTGAAAGGAACACAGAGCGTCTCAACAGAAATAAGGTATCAAAAGGGTTAAAGAAAAAAAAGTACTGGAGTCAATTCATTCAGCTAAAAATTCTTGAAAGCGATGCCCCAGCATGGCCACAGTCTAATGATTGAAACAAGTAAAAGATAAAAAAGAGCCAAAAATGAAATTCATTCAGATTGCAGCCCTTAATTGGAAGCAAGCTGGTTTACTTACACAATGATATTATTAATGGGGATGTGGATGAGTTTCACGAAAAAACCAATGAATCCCATGATACAGAAACCAATGGCAGTGGCTACAGCAATTTTCTGAAATTCTAAATGGAAATAAAAGACATTTCTATTGTTAGACAATTACGAAAATTTTAACAATATTCATTTGTTTGAACGGATATAAATTTTAACTTGGTTTGCATCAATCATGATAATCCCCAAACAATTAGGAAGATAAATGAAAGAAAACAGCTTTGATTGGTGATGGAGGTGGTGGGGAACACCTTAGAAATGATTCAAGTCTCTTCTTAAAAATAATGCTTATAGGAAAAGTGCAGGTTACCTATCAGGTCATCCCATAAGTTCTGTCCGATTTTACCTTTTTTAAAATTGAATGAAATTTAGTAGTATTTTAGCATGTCTAATGGAATTAAAAATTATTTTCATGCATTTGTGTACATTTAACTAATTAAATATTATTTTACAGAATAGCAGAACTAAAATTTCTTTGAACATGGAAGTATCCAAAGAGCATTTGAGGCACATAATGTTTTATGAGTACAGAAAAGGAAACTCTGCAGCCAAAGCGACTCAAAACATACACTCAGTTTATGAGAAAGAATGCTTGAATGAAAGACCTTGCAGAAGATGGTTTCCAAAATTCAGAAGTGGAGATTTCAGCCTTGAAGATGAAGATTGAACAGGACGTCCAGTTGAGTTTGATGATAAGCTCCTTGAGGCATTACTTGAGGAAAATCCTGCATTATCAGTTGAAGAATTGGCAATAAAGCTTAGTTCAAACCATACAACTGTTCATCGTCATCTTCAACAACTTGGAAAGGTTCCTAAACTTGGAGAATGGGTACCTCGTGAATTGTCCGCAAGAAACCGCAAATCTCAAGTTGACATCTGCTCTTCTCTTCATTCTCGCAAACTCATTTCACCTTTTTTGGATAGACTTGTGACTGGTGACGAAAAATGAATCTTCTATTGAAATGTTAAACATCGTAACCAGTGGCTTGGTAAAAGAGAAAAAGCTCAACCACAACTGAGAACGAAACTTCATGGGAAAAAGGTTCTTCTCTCTATCTGGTGGGATTGCAAAGGAGTAATTCACTTTGAACTGTTACCACCTAATGCAACAATCAATGCTCAAGTCTACTGTCAGCGATTAGAGTGTTTGAACCAAGCTTTGAAGAAAAAAAGACCCGCTTTAGTGAATCGAAAAGGAATGATGTTTCATCAGGACAATGCGCGACTCCACACTGCAAAGATCACATCACAGAAGATCGAAGAGCTTGGTTGGGAAAAAATTCTTCATCCACCTTATTCTCCCGACCTTGCTCCTTCAGACTACCATTTGTTTTGTAGTTTAGAGAATCATTTGGGGGACATAACTTTCGCAAGCCAGGAGGAGGTTGAAACTGACATTTCAGAGTTCTTCGCTTTGAAACCAAAAGAGTTTTACATTGATGGGATTAAAAAGCTTGTAAATAGAAGGAAGGAAGTGATAGATAATCAGGGAAAGTATATTGATGATTAAATTTCAATTAAATATAACATTTGATCACTTGTTTTCTTTATTCAAAATTCGGACAGAACTTATAGGTTGACCTGACATATATAGAGTCTGCAGCTTGGTTTTGAGTCTAGCTCAACAAGTCCTTTTCATTTTACATCATTAACTCTTTAGCATTCAGAATTATCATCATTGTTTAACATCCGCTTTCCATGCTGGCATGGGTTTGACGGTTTGATTGAGGACTGGCCAGCTGGGAGGCTGCACCAGGCTCCAATCTGATCTGCCAAGGTGTCTACAGCTTGATGGCCTTCCTAATATCAACCACTCCAAGAGTGTAGTGGGTGCTTTTTACAGGCCACTGGCATGGGGCCCCAGTCAGGTGGCACTGGCATCGACCATGCAGAAGATTAGTCTTGTCAGATATGTTTGTTTATTCACATTGTTTTGAATTAATGATGCATTATTTTGAAGTCTTGAGATTTCAGTGACATGATTATTTTTTAGAATGACATTGCAGGGTGGGTGTGAGAAGCTGGGCTCGGTCAGTTTGAACATAAAACAAGTAGAACATTGGTGCTAAAGGGTTAATGCGCCTAAGAAAGGCATGAAAGTTCCAACTCCAAATTAGCTTTTCTAAGAAATCTCAGGCTAAACATCAACAGAAAACCTTTTCTGTGTAACCTTTTTTTACAACACAGAAAATGGCTTCAGTGTATTCTTGCTTTAAAGTTGCTAGGGCAACAATGAAACATATGTGAGATATGATAATTCTTCAGGTTTTCCAACTCTTACTAATTATTTAAAAATTATTTCTAATAAAGTATTATAAAAGTTTTAAAACATAAACATTATCTTCCTTATATCCAGGACCCCTAAAACATTTTGTTTCAAGGCCCCATCCCTTCAACCAAAATTCATAATCTATGCACCTTTTATTCATAGCTATATTTTACTTTATTCTATTTGAAGTTCAATATTTCACATTATCCTAAAGAACATCTTCAAAAGTACAAGTTAAATTTATTTAGGTCTATTACAAATCTCAATAAGTAAAACTTCCACATATGAATAAAAGAGCATTTTTATAATCCAGGCAACTTTCAAAGACAAACACAGCACACTTTTCGCTTCGCTAAATCATCGATCAGTTCAGAATAATCAAGCTGAGAGCTAAGTTTACATTCAATAGATATGATAGACAATCCACAAAGTCTGGTACAATGTAATATTTTTACAAAAACTTTTGCAGGCACAATGTATTACTATTTTATTTCTTGAAATTTTTAGTTAACATAGATAATTTAATTCCTGTTCAGCATCTTAACTGAAGTAAATAGAGGACTCATCTACATACTTTGATCTTAACATGGGGCCCCCTCAACTGTAGAGGCCCCATGCAACGGCAGGGGTTGCAGGGCTTAGCAACGGCTCCGCTTATATCCAGTAGCTTTAGTGTTTGATTATATAGGAAGATTCTTGCAATACTTTTCCTTTTCATTTTCTTCAATGTCTCAGTCATTTTGACAGTGGCCATGCTGGAGAACTGCCTTTTAGTCAAACAAATCAACTCTAGGACTTATTCTATCAGACTCTTTTGCCAAACCACTAAGTTATGGGGACGTAAACACACCAACACCAATTGTCAAGCAATGGTAGTGGTGTGGGGGGACAAACACACATATATATATATATACATACACACACACACATGGCAGGCTTCTTTCAGTTTCTGTCTACCACATCCACTCACAAGGCTTTGGTTGGCCTGACGCTATAGTAGAAGACACTTGCCCAAGGTGCCACACAGTGGAACTGAACCTGGAACCATGTGGTTGGGAAGCAAGCTTCTTATCACACAGCAATGCATTTTCTTTAAAGCTAACCTGTCTCTCTTTTAGCTTTAATATGGAAATAATTATCTAAACACCTTAATTAAAAAAATGAAAATGAAATAGAACCTTTTTTTAAAATCAAAATGCCTACTTCTATTAGACATTTAAATACAACAAAACATGTACAAAATTTAAGGAATTACTTAGTTGATAATTGTTTATCCTTTCAACAAAGTTTTTTTGTTACTTGGTATAAATTATATATGTAAAATAGTAAAGGTTCAATTAATTCTGTTGAAAGTTACAAATAGTTACCTTTTCTGTCTGGTTTTGTGCATCTTTTGACAAGTCTTATGGAGTCTTTGGCAAACTGTTTGCCAGGCTCAACCATTTGCATTACCTGATCCATTGCTTTCAGATTAAAAAAAAAGAAAAGAAAGAAATGAATATACTAAATAACAACAAATAAGTTTAAAGAGAAATCGTGTTTTATTAAATTACATATTCAGTATACAAGATCTACCAGGTTACCACTGACTGTTTGCAAGTACATCTAAATGGGACTATAATCAATAATAACCACTAAACACTTTTCAGAAAAGGGGGTGCCTTCTTTTTCTCTCTAAATTTGCAGAAGTTTCAACCCCTTCCAACCAAGGTACACGGTGCAATATAGTAAAAAGAAAAGCTTTACTGAGAAGTTTATAAGAAGATGCAGATGATGAAAAATTTGAGAAGAGAATGTAACAAAGGAGTCTGAGAAGTGATTAGGGATTAGTGAGCTCGGTCAAAAAAGGAGATTTTCTCTCTCAGATACAATAATAATTTCTTCAGTTTGAAATGTCAGCTATTAAGGGAATGTGTTTAAAGTTTCCCAAATGCCGTATCTGAGCCTTTGAGAAAACTCAACAACAGAGGTGAAACATTCTTTTTCTTTCATGACAGAAAGACAAATCCAAGAAAACAAATCTTTACATGGAATCAATATTAGATTATATAAATGAGGAAAAGCCCTTAAATGAAAGATTTTCAGGAGAACTAATGGGTCTTCCTTGAAATAAGTTTTAGTGTTTTCAAATATTTATTAAACTGTTAAATCCCCATTGGGGGGAATATACACTGAATGAAAAATCTCATTGATGGAGAAAGCTGACCAAATGGAAAGAGAGAGTAGGGTCATTTGTACTTAAGTATATGAGAATAATTATGATGGATGTTGGAATTGAATGACTGAGGGAAAATATGTATAGAGTAATCCCTTGACTATCGCGGGTGTTACATTCCAAAAACCCCTGCCATAGGTGAAAATCCGTGAAGTAGAAACAGTACTGTATAGTATACTATTTTTACTTTTATAATTTATGTATATTTATTTTATTATAAATGCAAAACAACACCACAGAGGAATCAACATATCTTTTAACGTTCGCTTTCCATGCTAGCATGGGTTAGCTTAAATAATAAACCTCGATAGGTGAACTGTGACATGGTAAGGGATTACTGTGTATATAGGTGCAGGAGTGACTGTGAGGTAAGTAGCTTGCTTACCAACCACATGGTTCCGGGTTCAGTCCCACTTCATGGCACCTTGGGCAAGTGTCTTCTACTATAGCCTTGGGACGACCAAAAGATAGTGAGTGGATTTGGTTGACGGAAACTGAAAGAAGCATGCTGTATATGTGTGTGTGTGTGTGTTATGTCCCTGTAACTTAGCAGTTTGGCAAAAGAGATCGATAGGATAAGTACTAGGGTTACAAAGAATAAAGTCATCACCATTTAACATCCATTTTCCATGCTGGCATGGGTTGGATGGTTTCAGAGGAGTTGAGAAGCCAAAGGGTTGCACCAGGTCCCAATCATCTGTTTTGACAAGGGGATGTCCTTCATAATGCCAGCCACCTTAAAGAATGTACTGGGTGCTTTTATATGTGAAACTGGCATGGGGAGATATCCACAACCTCAATCACCAGACATTAACTGCTGTTAACTAGCAAACCCGACATAATCTTTGTCTTCAAGACAATTTCTACCTTGATTTCTTCCCCCAAAAAGATGATGGCCAACATGAATTTCCCATGCCACTTTAGCATGCAGTCTTAGCCAACCATAACCCAGATCAGTTCACTTCACAGCAGAGACTATGTATACTGTGGTAGACCACAAGCCCAAGCAGCAGCGCCAATTTCACTCCATTCACCAGCCTTCCTTATTCAGAAGTCAACAGGAAAAACTCAGATCCAGTCAAGATGATTCTAGAACTCTTTGCTACTTCTAATCCATCCACACCATTATCACTAGAGGAGAGGCACGTAACTTAATGGTTAGGGTAATACATTCAAGATGTGATTGGGATTTCGATTCCTGGACAAGGTGATGTGTTGTCATCTTGAGCAAACATTTCATTTCAAACTGCTCCAGTTCACTCAGCTGGCAAAAATGAGTCGTCCAGTGACGGACTGGCACCCCATCCAGGGCTGAGTATATATTCCACAGAGTCCAGGAGACCAGCCTTATGAGTCTAAGGCTCGGGAAGGGCCTTTGATCCTTTTTGATTATCCTCAGTGAATCTGTGGAAGGTTTGAGTGGATAAGGCATTAGTCAACCACTTGTTAAATTGACGATAGTATCCTGTCACGAGTACAGTGTTATATTGTAGTCAAGACACTTCACTTTTCATACAATCGACCACTGCGGCCCACCTTACTAAAAATATGTACCATGGATTAGAAACAACTTTTTGCTAAGCAGTGCACAATTGATAATATTGAAGCGAAAGAATCTTGGAGATTTCATATCGCGAATATAAATAACCCAATCTATGTATTAAGACAACTGATTATTATTTTTGAGAAAAATTTGTTAAATAAACTTCCAACTCTATATCCGCCAATGCCTAACTATTTGTCGTTTAGCCCCAAGTCAGTTGTTATTAACCCATATTTATTTCACGGTGTATCTAGAAAAACATTATCGAAAGTATCCTTTCTTTTATTAAGACGGTATGGCGTGATATGGAGAACATTTAGTTGTTTGTGTTTTAGCCCCAGGCTTACAATATTGTTCTCACATATGGAAAAGTAAATCTTTAAAACTAATATTTCTGAAATATTGTTCCTTGGTTGTGTAATTTGAGACAAATACCTTCAGACCAGATCGTGATTAGTCCGTTTGTATCATATTTAAACAATTCATTTCAAATTTTTATGATTTATTGTGAATTATTTTCTTTTGCTCTATTCAGTCTGACAACGGTAAATTTCTAAGAGATATTTCTATTACACAGTTTTCCAATCAAATTCTAATTTTCAATATTATTACTAATTAATCATACTGAACATTCTATGCAGCAACATTTTCAATTGTCTTCAATGTATATATTTATCACCAAAAAGAAAGAAAATGTAACCATATTTTCGCTCAAGTCGTCTGTTAAAGGGTTCTTCGTCGCCTCCCAGCTTCCCAACAAGTGACACGTTGACATAAAAAGTCGATCATCATAAAATACATGTACATCTTTCGATATACACAAAACGACTAAATTCCTTCGAAACACAATTTAGTAATTAATTTAAGTACATTACTGGTAAAGAAATGAAGCAATATTAATACGGTTTACCTTTGTTTTTCTTGTCAGACTTAAGCGGACGATGTCGTCAATGGAATATATTACTTGTAGCAACAACTTCCGGAAAGGCAGAGTCCGATCTCAAATAAATCCCGTAATCTGATTGCACAAAATTAATTTAAATTTAAATATCTGAAATTATAATTAAAAACATTCATCTTCCGTATTTAAATTTAAGTTATTTTTTAGTACTAAATTGCATGTATCTTAATTAAGCTCAGTTTTTTAAAGTTGTCCGGTGAATATTTTTTCTTTAAACCGGAAGCAAATAGTGATGACCAATGACGTGTATTAGTTCACTGTTTAGTACCTTTTTTTTTTACTTTTTTTATTTTGTCTAAATAAATTTTTGATTAAAACATCAAGTTAACGGTCGTAATAAATTTTTGGGATCTTTTCGGTTTGAACGGCAGTTTTTAACATAATTTTTAGGTAACTAAAAAATTTTAAACTTCGTATACAGGTAGAATGTGTTTATAAAACATCATTTTCTCTTGGCTTTATTGAGAAAATTCTAAAGGTTGTAACATATTTCGTCTAATATTTCTTGCATTTCGGCAATTTTAACCAATCGCTGAGCGTCCATTGACACGGCTAGGAAAAACTCCCATTTACCCTAGCGGTGTCGTATGAAATTGTCACCCATAATTATAACCCTAGTATCGATCTATTGCATTTCAATCTATTTTAGATTTAGGGTTAGGGGTGAGGGAAGGGTATCTTTTTTCTTCACAAATGTAAATAAACCCAATCTGTTTCTTAAACGAGGGACATTGATGACGCACAGAATGCTTTCACCTCAATGGACGGTCAGCGATTGGTTAAAACTGATGAAATGCAAGAAATTTTAGATGAAATATGTTACAAACTATAGAATTTTCTCAATAAAGCCAAGAGAAAATGATGTTTTATAAACACATTCTACCAGTATATGAAGTTTAAAATTTTTTAGTTGCCTAGAAATTATGTTACAAACTGCCGTTCAAACTGAAAAGATCCAATTTTTGATTAAAACATTAGGTTAACGGTCGTAAAAAAGTGAAAGTAAATAGTGATAGAAATGGAAAGTGACGACACTCACCCACATATATTATTTGGATTTTTATGAGTAGAGGAAAAGGAATTGGCCAGTGTTGTCCGAGTAAATCTATAGGAACAATGCCACCTCCCCTCCCCATTTGTTTCTCTACAGCTTATTAAATGCGCGTGATTATTGCATTTCTCATGTGTAACAGTGCTGACTATCATGCATCACCATACAAGCCATTGAATTACTTTCTTATGTATAGTACTTTGGAAAGGTGTACTGCAGCTACTAGTTCTGAAATACTTAATATATTACTAGAATTTACTATACATGTAGGTGCGTGTGGCAATGGTATAGTGAGAGAGTTCTTCATGCTCTTTTTTTAATGAAATTTTGGCATGTCACTATCATCACAAGGTTTCTATTGCAATTTACTTTCAATTTGTAGGACAATTTACTTTCACTATTTTACAGTGGTAAACCAGTTGCATAGCTAGAGTGTATACCGTATGGAGCAGCCTTTTAGTCTGTTGGACCGCAATTTTTTTTCCCACGAGAGTTCTGGACCTCAGTTATGCACTCATTTGCATACAGCCAATCAGAGCAAAACTATGAAACTAGTGTCCACTAGTCGCGAAAATACTCTAGTTGAGTTCAGTGGAAAATGTGCGTTTTAGCAAAATGTAACTCTTCTAAATGGGTTAATAGGGGTGACAAATGTGAAATTTAGTGTATCAAGTGAATGGAGAGCTGCTTACCGATGATGCCATAAGTGTTGCTAATTTGTGTAATTTACTAGAAAATGTAAATGAGTGTAGTTTCCTAATTTTTAGACTGATTTTGTAATTCCTGATTTAAAATGTTTGCATTGATCTGGAAACATTGTAATCAATATGGCGCCCACCTAGCATTTATCAATGGGTACATGCAGTATCCACTAATCTCAGTCTGAGCATAGGTACCAAGTGTTAGTTCGATATAGAGATACTGTTCAATTGATCTATGAGGATGGTGGTGGGATGCTTATGTGAGACCTGCTATGCTGTACTCACAGAGTGACATACACCATTCTATGCCTGACTGGCTATACTGTAGTAGTACACAGTATGTGGATTTTCAAGGTGAGCTCTGATTGGCTGTATGCAAATGAGTTCATAATTGAGGTCCGGAACTCTCATGGAAAAAAAAAAACTTCATTGCCCTTCCTCCTTCATATCCACCCCATATGCATGCATACCCAAAATTGCCATACCAATAAAAGCGTCACTTGGGGCGAAGTGTCCCCCTGCCTCTGTTCCCTAGCTATATACAGAGGTAGACTGCTTGTTAAACGAAAAACTTTGGGCACAACTACAGTTTGGTGTTGTCTCACCTTACAGATTTTGTTTTCTCACAGCTTTCTTTAAAGTGAAATCTTTTTGAGAAGCATTTTCAAGAGCGAAACTTAATTATTTTGATTAAATTTTGGGATAAGTTTCAGATAACCACCACCTCTTTCAGTCGTGATAAAGTGAACTCATGGAGCCATGGAAACAAAGAAGTGCCCATGAAATGCCATGAAAAATATGTATTTTTAAGAAGGTTTTCCAGGGAGTAAATCAAGAGTGAATTGGAGGAAAGGGGAGAAACTAATCTTTTACTTGTTTCAGTTACCGAACAGTGGCCATGTTGGGGCAATGCAATATCTTGTCAAACAAAGCGACCCAGTATATATTCAACCAGTCTCTTTTGCTGAACCAGTAGGTAATGAGGACATCAACAAACCAACACAACTGTAGATCAGAGTCAAATAGCAGGATAAACACGCAGAGTAAGTCAGTGAGATAGATAGATAGATAGATAGATAGATGGACAGAGACAGACAGACAGACAGACAGACAGATAGATTGATAGACAGATAGATTGACAGAGATACAATGGGCTTCCACAGTTTCCATCAATCAAATTCCTTCACAAGGTATTGGTTGGCCCTGGGCTATAATAGTACATATTTGCCAAAAGTGCTACACAATAAATGGCGGTGCCCCAGCATGGCCACAGCTCATGAGCTGAAACTAGAATCAATCAATCAATAGGACTGAACACAACTTTTTAAGTATAATTGTATTTTACACCATTGAAAATAGGTCAACATGCCGTGTAAAAAAAGTGAAAGTAAATTGTCCTAAAAAATGAAAGTAGATTGTGGAAGTGATGATTGTGACCTAGCAAAATTTCATAAAATATGTTTGATATCTGATGGGTAGGCTTCCTATGTGTGCCTCAGCATCTTTTATACACATGAAGTTGCCAGTCATTCACTCAGTTTTGTTGATCCAAATGATGACAGCATCCATATACAGACTATTAGAAATGTGATAGGATGAAATTATGGGATGTTACTGTTATCACTTCTGGTTTTTATTGCAATATACTTTCATGTTTTTAAAGGACACATCCGCTTTTTTTATGACTGTAAATTGCATGTTAACCCCAAAATATATATCTAGATATTTACGTTATAAAATTTGCCTTTCACAAAATCTAGTGGGGCAGAATGATATGCTCCCATTTATCTGAAATATGTCCCTCTGTGCATAATAATAATCTAATTCTCAACCAAGGTCCACATAATCCTTGGTAGTTCATATAACATGTGAGAGTCCACATAAAACAGGGGTGCATATGGTCCTTAGAAGTTCATATGGCCCTTGGGAGACCACCTAAGATTTAGCATGCCAGGTAAAATGCTTAGCAACATTTCATCCAACTTTACATTCTGAGTTCAAATTCCGCTGAGGTTGACTTTGCCTTTCATCCTTTTGGGGTTGATAAAATAAGTAAATTTTATAAAGAAATTTGTGGGTAAAATCTTTTCTGAAGTGGTGGGAAGATGACTTTGGAAAATTCACAAGATCCGAGTTTTTTCACCCATAACTGTTAGGGATTTTTTTTTTTTTAATGAAATTGTATATAAATACCTTTCAAACAACATGCATTACGGATGCCTAATGTGCAGCAAACCTCTTATTTTTGTTTGGAAAAAGTTGGGGGAGGGGCAGAATTATTGGAAAATGTTTTTCTTTTTTCGATGAATGAATTACGGTGACCTAATATGCCATAAAACACTTTTTTGTCCGGAAAATGGGGGTGGTTTCTTTCTTTGAAATTTCATTAAATTTTTACAAGTACACCTTTACCATAATTAGGAATCCAAAGAAATTTTTTTTTTAAAAATGCGTTTTTGAATATGAGGTGCAAAAATGCATTAGCTTTCTTTCTTTACCCATATTCTAAGATAACATTTTGCAGAAGTATGTTTTCTAGAGTGTGGATTACATTAAGAATGAAAATTCAAACAAGTGTGAAAAGAATAATAAGGGAAAATGCTGAAGCTATAAAAATTAGTGGTAATGAAGTTGGGACAGAAAAGAGAAAAAAATGATACAAAATCCTTACAAATACCACGTTAGTGTTTGTGTGTGAAACAAGTAAAATTATAATATTAAAACAAAATATCTTTTACATACCTCTTAAAAATCACTGGATATATTAATCCCAGATTGCAGATTGTGGCATATTAGGTCACTGTAATTCATTCATTGAAAACAATAAAACATTTTCCAATAATTCCAGTTTCCCTCCCTTTTTTTCTGAACAAAAATAAGGGATTTGTGGCACATTAGGCATCCATAATGCATGCCACTTGAAAGGTATATATATACAATTTCTTTTAAAAGATATCCATTTTCCTTAAAATCAGATCTTGTGAATTTTCCGAAGTCCTCTCACCCCAACTCCCGTTGCTTTGCACATATTTTTGTTTTCATATTTGTTTCCTTAAAAAAAATATTTCGTTTCCAGGTGATATCGTAAACATTAACCCAGGATTTTATTAGTAATATTTAGGTAATGAATTTCTGATAACGTATCAAGAGTTGTCTCCCATACATCTCCTTTCTTCTACTGGCTTCAGTCATTGTGCCACATCCAAGTGAGAGACACCACTTTCAAGTGTTTTGATAGATCTTATCAACCCCTTTACTTATTCCCTTGTGGTCCTTACTTTATGTTAAGTTTAACCTTGTTTCATAAAGACGTACCAATTTACACTGGCATACTAAGGCATATGATAAATATCCATGCTGTTTCTGTCTACCAAATTTTACTCAAAGTATCGAAGTTCAGTAGGAGACTTGCTTAATCTTCATGGTTGTGAAGCAAATTCCTTTACCCTACAATACAATGCCTCTCTATTTAAACTAGCTCGCCATCAGTGACAACAATGAGCATTTCATTAATGGAACACCCACCTCGTGCAAGTGGTTGAGCACACATCAAACAGGTGTACCCTTAATGTAGCTCTCAGGGAGGTTGTGTGTGATAAGGCTGGCCCATTGAATTACAGGTACAATTCATTTTTGCCAGCTGAATGGACTGGAGCAACGTAAGATAAAACATCTTCCTTAACAACACAGAGCCACCAGGAATCGAACCTACGAGCTTGCAATCACGAGCCAAATAGCCTAACCATTAGGCCACATATATTCACCTCTCCCCTTTGTATATATATATATATATATATATATATATATATATATGTTCTCTAGAGAACATTCTTTCTTTGTAGTTTGATCGTAGGTGATCTATTTCTAGCATATGGCTGTCCACATAGTGGTTTTTAGCTTTTAAAATATACACATTTATTAGAATTTTCTCTGATTTTTCAGATTTTTATATGCTAGGCTGCTGGTTTTAAATTGATATTAATTAAATTAATATTCAATTTATCTCCCTCATTATTTAAATATATATATATATATCCAAATTTTATAGTATTAAGTATCCATTATGGCTGGCCTTACCAATCAGTTTTGTGCAAAGAATTTGAAATCAATATTTCTTAAGGCAGTGAGCTGGCAGAATTATTAAGCACACCAGACAAAATGCTTGGTGGTATTTTATCTGTACATTCCGAGTTCAAATTCTGCCAAGGTCCACTTTGCTTTCCATCCTTTCATGGTCGATAAAATAAGTACCAGTTGGACACAGGGGTCAATGTAATTGACTAACCCGCTCACACGAAGTTGCTGGCCTAGTGCCAAAATTTGAAATCAATCATATTTCTTTACATATTTTGACACGTTGTACCTTTCCAGGAACTATTGCTGTCTGAAAACCGAATTTCTCATTCCTTAAGAATCACCATGCTGTATTTATATATTTTTCCTTTTAATTATTTTCTGTTCATTGGCACACAATTCCCATCTAAACAATGGTGCTGTTGCTACACTCACAACCAAATTCCAGGCTATACCCAAAGGAAAGCTATCCAACTGACCAGCAAAGAAACAATCACCAATAACACATTAACATACAAGCAAGCTGTTTCTCCTCCTCTCACTACTTCGTCAGCATTTGCTCTTCTTAACAGACCAATTGCTTACTCTTTTCTCTGGACCCACTTATTTTCCTTCCCATTTACATTTTCCTTATGGACATTGACATTTGATTTTTCAAGCTAAACATCAACCATAATCTCTCAAGAGTGAGGGAGTTTACAGAGATCATGGGCATTGCTTCCATTTCTATCTTCTTGGCACCTTAGCCTCATAATCTTTGTCTTCAAACTCATACATTATTTATATCAAAGACACAAGAAATTAATGATACTAGCAGATTTGATGAACATTTTTTTTTTTTGCTGTAAAATAAAAGATAAATAAATAAATAAAATGAAGTACTTAAAAATGCTTTATTCAAAACGTTTAAAAAAATTCCTTTGTCTTTTGGTACATTTCTTTTAAAAAAATATCTTGTAGAAATATAAATTTTATGAGTATAATTTTCTTTCTCTAAGAGACCACAATCAGCATTCCATAAAAAGAAACCAAAAGGTTTCTACTTTCCAAAACAATTTCCATTTTTCTTAAGAGAATTCTATAAAATTAGAACAGTTTATTTGGAAAACTGTATATTCTCCAAAAAAGCATATTTCTTTGCAGAAATTAAGTGTTGGACAGTTGACAAATTCTTTTCCATTTTGTCATAGAAGACTACATTATATTAAGACAATTAAATTCCAGTTATTATTAAAATAATTGAAATATTCTTTAAAATCCTGGTGCTTAATATTGTTCTTCTAAAATTTCATAGGCTATTTGTTCTTCTCGTTCAAAGGCTGGCAAATCAGAAATTCTTCTAAGACATCTCAGTACAAATATCTAAAGTTAATAAAAAGACAGTAATTTGTTAAATAAATATTTTTTTGTGAAACAAAAGATACACAGTTTATTTGATTACATTTTACCATAATCTGAACCAATAACCAATCACATTAGCAAACAGATTATTCTTTCAAATGTAATGCTTATTTATTCCATTATTTTAAATTAATCATGTATTATCCTTTAATTTCAAGATTTCAATGATTTGTTTGCTTTACACTTACTTGAATCTTTTTTTTTAATGCTAAATATAGAAAAAAACCCAGAAAAAACCTGCAAAACAAATGAAGATGGTATTTTCTACAACACAAATCTAGAACAATAAACGTAAAATTCTGTCTGTTTGTCAATCCTGGATCCCCTGTATCTCAATCTACATTTGCTCTACATAGACATATTATACTTTTTTGGAATCAGGATATTCCTGAGATTGAAAACCTGCCTTCATTTAGTTCTTGAACATCCAACATTGGGATCAACTCTGGATGAGGATTTCTTATATGCTAACAATTGAAATTTTAAATTTTGAAAGAACTCCAAAAATTTGTAAACTTTGTGAAGTTTTTCATTGAATTTAAAGTAATACCATATTGGTAGGGTACCAATAAATGCTTTATTATTATTATTGCTCTCTTTAGTTTTGGGCTGCAGGTCCAATTAGCCCTCTGCAGGAGCCACATTAAAGGTCTGTATAGATTGCAGCTTTAAGCTAGTCAACAAAATGTGTCAGTATTATTAAACAATTGCTGGTCTGTTCAAATCTATGACATGGACAAAGACCTTCCAGTCCTGAGAAGCAGATATAAGAGGTCTAGTGTGTTGGTTTGAGTTAAACTTTGGGTGACCAGTTGCTACCATCATCATCATCATCGTTGTTGTTTAACGCCTGCTTTCCATGCTGGCGTGGGTTGGAGGGTTTGACTGAGGGCTGGCGAGCTGGAAGGCTGTACCAGGCTCAAATCCGATCTAGTAATATTTCTAGAGCTGGATGCCCTTCCTAATGCCAACCACTCCAAGAGTGAAGTGGGTGATTTTTATGTACCACCGGCACGAAGGCCAGACAGGCAGTACTGGCATCAGCCATGCTCAGATGGTGCTTTTTATGTGCTACCAGCATGAGAGCCAGTCTGGTGGCACTGGCATTGATCACGCTCAAATGGTGCTTTTTATATGCCATTAGCATGGGAGCCAATCAGGCAGCAGTGTCATTGGCCACAACAACGACTGTTTTTAATCTTTATTATGATGTCTTAAGGTCTGAGAATCAAAATAAGTTGCATGTACTTGAAAGCTGTTAAGGACTTTGTCTCTTCACTTGCTCACTGCAATAGCTGTGTCAGAGGTCTCTGGTTGGCTCCTTGTGAATATGTAAACATTTATATAAGAATGCATTTGAGAGAGAGAGAGTGTATGTGCCTACAAATATCCATTTTTTCGCATGTACAATTCTTGGAACGTATATTTATTACTTTAAACCCTTCAAATGGTATATATTGCTTTCAAACAATTTTCAGAATGATCAAGAGTTTGGCAGGATTTAGTGAACTAATTATCTTGGTCATAATGAAACTATCGTTTCAAACAATATAAGGAAACCTCACATAAACCAATGATTATTCAAACTTAGATGTGGGCACTTTACTCTGTTGCACATATTTGTACCAGTACTTTCGCTGCCCATATCAGTCCTGTACACATTTGATTTATGAAATATACCAAACAGCTGATTCTCAAAGAATTATTATTGTTGTTGTTGTTATTGTTATTATTATTATTCTCTGCCTTTGCTGCTGTCGTCTACATTCACTTTCCATGCTGGCCTGGGTTGGAAGGTTTCACTGGGAACCAGTGAGGTGCAGAGCCACACTGAGCACCAATGTCATCTTTGGCATGGTTTCTACCCAACCATTTTACAGAGTGTACTGGGTGCTTTTTATGTGGCACCAGCACTAGTGAAGTTGCCATGCAATTTGCAAGACAGAAAGTAGAGAAAAAGGAAAGGAAAAAACTCCCACAACTAAGAGGAAGCCTTTGGGAAGGGGGAAGGCAGATGCGGGTGGTTGTATACCAGGTGTTGACAGAGGGACAAGCACAAGTGTTTTGCTGTAGAGGAGAGATGCTTTTTATGTGCCACCTGCACAGGAGCCAGTGCTGCACTGGCAATGACCAAGCTTGAATAGTGTTTTTTATGTGCCACCAGCCCTGGCAACAATCAACAAAATAATTTGCACATCTTGAATTTGCAATCCAAGTGTAAATGCTTTGTTTTGTGTACCACTGTTTACTTTACCCAGAAAACAGAGAACCGGGTTAATACAAAAAGGCTAACAAACTAATCAGGGAGATTTACCTTTTATATACTTAATACAGAAACTAAATTAAGGATTAGCACCAGCTCTAATTAAGCATTGTATGTTTTAAAGGGTTAACTCAAAGTTAAACAGAAGTCATAGGTATTTGTTGAATTCAATCTAACTGCTATTCCTATCTTACAACATTAATTATAAGTGATTGGAAGGGAATTAATTAGGATCATATTTTTTAAACATACAAACAGAAACTTACCTTTAATTTGAGGCAATTCTTCCTCCCAATACCCTAAAAAAAGAAAATTGTTAATGTTATAATTGAAAAAAGGCTTGTGCAAAACATCTTTTGAACATTTTTTTTTTTTTTTGAGGACTTAGGATTTTAGAGAGAAAACTTTCACCAAATACATCATAAAAGGTCACTGAATATTTTATTTGAGTGTTTGTGGAGTATGAAATCCAGCATGCTTTTATTGGGTTGTCTGGAAAGTTCGTGCCAATTTTTAAAGGAAAGAAAAAGGTCAATAAATACTTGCCATTACATTTTTAATCAACCAAATATGAACCATTTTGTTGCACAATGCGTCTCCATCTTTCCTTTAACTTGAAAATACACTCTTCCCAGAATTGAGAGGGCTTCATGGCAAAGAATTCATCAAGGTATCTTTTTATGTCATCCAAGGAATTGAAATTTTTACTATTAAGACTATTCTGCAGAGACTTGAATAAGTGGAAATCTGAAGGAGCAATATCTGGTGAATATGGAGGGTGGGGTAACACATCCCAGCTGAGCTGCAGCAATTTTTGTCTGGTTCCCAAAGCATCAAGTGCCGAAAATGAACTTTCTCATCTTCCATATTAAAGGGTTACAGAATTAACACAGGTTATAGGAACATAAACCTTCTTCCATGAAAGGATAGTTTAATCTGTGCTCTAAATGGAGGTTTAGTCAAATCCTATTTTATGGACTCAACCATGTTCTAAAATAAGTCGAAAGGTAAGCTACTATAAATCAGCATGAACTTTCCGGACAATCCAATATAATAAAGATATTTCACATATACAGTATATCTCCCTTAATTACATTTTAGTGAGCAGAGCTTTAGCCTTTGGAACTATATGTATATATATTAGTTAGTTCTCTCTGTGCCACTAGGCACATAAAGCCACAACACAATTTTTCCAACCAATTGTTTTCTACCATTATTCCGATCTCATCCCAGCTTCACCTTTTCTTGTGAATGGTTCTTTGCCATGTGATTATAAGATGCCCTGCTGCTCTCTTCCCCTCAGGCTTTCACTTTAGTGCCACCATACAATCACTTTCTCGATCTTGTCTGAAGATGTGTTCAATCCAGTTCCAGCATCCACATCTTAATTTGTCACAAATCCTGTTGATGCTTGCTGTCGTCTCAACTGTGTCATTTCAGACTCTTTGCAGCTACTTGATGTCAAGTATTCTTCTTAAACATTTGAATTGAAAGCTGTCTGTTGTTTTTTCTTCCATTTTTGTCGCTTCCTAGTTTTCACATCCATAGAATAATACTTGGCAAAACAGTTACAGAAGTCTGGTGCAGTCCTCGGCCTGACTGGCTTTTGTGGTATTGTCCCAACCATGCTAGCATGGAACACAGATATAAAATGATGATAATGTACCTCAAAAGCATCTGTGATTTTCTGGGAAATGAGCCAAACTTCAGTCTTGTAATCTTGAGTATATTGCAGCTGACTGGACCAGGTGGTACAACCTTTGCTCCAAGGCAGCAAACAACTTTCAAACCATTTGGCATCTGCAGCACTTCAGGGTAAGCTGTGAGAGACACAGAAAGGCATCTACTTTTATCTCAACAAGTGGTGTTCCTTGCCTGGAACTGTATCTGCGTATCTAACTTTGATGTGAGAAGTCAGATGAATGTTCACAGATATTGATCATCTAATGCAACCATCTTTCTCAGATTGGAGAGACTATGAGAAAGAGAGAGAGAGAGAGTATTTCTGTTTGTGTGAGTATATTTTTCATTGAGTGAAGCGCATGTATTTACAAAGATACCTTTATTTCACAAAAATGTCAAATGAAATGTGTAAAATAAATGGAACTCACCAGGTATAAAACAAACATGAAATACAGTAGACCAACAATGGCTGTTATCAAGTAAACATACCAAGGACTTTCACTGTTCTGCAAGAAGATGAGCAAAGTCAAAATTAGCCTTTGGTAAATACAGAAATTATGAACAGGAATATGAAACAAAGCAACAGTATTGAATTCTATAGAATATCGTAAGAGCTTATTTAGAATTTTATAAATATGAAATGTCTAACAACCAATAGTTTGCTACTAGTGATGGAAAAAAGTATCCATGGCCTGCATCATGTAGGAAGCAGCTGTGCTGGTGCCATGTAAAATGCACTGGTGCAGGAGTTGGAAGTAATTCCATTTTCTGCAACCAGTGCAAACTATGGGTACATAAGAGGTGCAATGGAATCACAGATTAAGAGAAAGAGTTGTCTTTGCATATAGAAGATGCAGAAGAACAATAAGTATTAAGGTCACACAGGAATTAGACTCACTTAAACACACAGGAGGCTCTCTTGTTACCGAGGTGACCAAATTAGCAATGGTGGAGGATGTTCTGAAAGTATTGTTGCTAGAATCAGAAGAGGATGGAGGAAGTTCAGGGAACTAGTACCTCTGCTGGCAACAAAAGGACTCTCGCTTGCAAAGTGAAAGACAGATTGTATGATGGTTGTATACATACAAATATACTCCATTGTAGTGAGACATGGGCTCTGAATGCAGAAGTCATGTGTAAACTAGAGAGAAATCATCATCATCATCTAAGGTCTGTTGTCCATGCTGGCATGGGTTGGATGGTTTGACCAGGGCTGGCAAGCTGGAAGGCTGCACCACATCCCAATCTGATTTGGCATGATTTCTATGGCTGGATGCCCTTCCTAATGCCAACATCTCCAAGAGTGTAATGGGTGCTTTCGCATGACACCAGTATCTTCCATGACTGATTTTACTTGGCTTGATGGGTCTTCTCAAGCACAACATAATGCCAAAAGGCTCGGTTATTGCCTTTGTGAGGCCCAACACTAAAAAGGAGCTTTTCAAGTGCCACCGGCATCGGCCACTTAGCCTCTGTGAGGCGCAACACTCAAAAGGTAGTCTTTATGTGCCACTGGCACAGGTGCCAGTTACATGACACCTGCATCAACCATGACTACAATTACACTTGGCTTGATGGGTTTTCTCAGCCACAGTATATTACCAAAGGTCTCTGACACTAGTCATTGTCTCTGTGAGGCCCAAAATTCAAAGATCATGCTTCACCACCTCATCCCATGTCTTCCAAGGTCTACCTCTACAACAGGTTCCTTCCACAGTTAGAGATTGGCCCTTCTTTACACAGCTTTCCTTGTCCATACACATCACATGACCATACCAGCACAGTTGTCACTCTTGCACACCACATCTGATGCCTCTTATGCCCAACCTTTCTCTCAAGATTTTTACACTCTGTCAAGCATGGACACTGACATTGTACATCCAGTGAAGCATACTAGCTTCATTTATTTCAAACTTACACATGTCCTCTGCTGTTACAGCCCATGTTTCACTGCCATGTAGCATAGCTGTTCGCACACAGGCATCGTATGATCTGCCACTCCGTTGGATGTGCAACATCAGTGTACATGTATGACAAAGTGCAAATGTGTTGAGAGAGAAGTTGGGCATAAGCGGAATCAGACATGCAGCATGCAAGAGAGAAGATTACATTGGTTTAGACACGAGAGCTGTATAAAGAAGTGCTAATCACTGACAGTGGATGACACCTGTGGAAGTGGGAGAACCAGGAAGACAAGGGATGAAATAGTGAAGACCGATCTCAGGTTGTTAGGCCTCACAGAGGAGATGATAATGTCTGGTGAAATGAGATTCTTGAGAACACTTGCCCACTTCAGCTAAACAGAGTTTGAGAAATGCTGTATGTTCCACCAACATGTAACAACAATACAATTTTTCACACAATTTACCCCAACAAACCAAACTACATCTCTTCTCTTCCTCACATGTCCTCTTTTTCATGCACTATACCAATGCTTATCTCTCTCTCCCCAATCCTGTCCTCACTGTATCATTGCTATCCTCTTGTCTCCTAGCCCCTCTATATATCCAGGTTGCACTCACAAGTCTTTGGTTGGCCTGAGGCTATAGAAGAAGACACTTGCTTGAAGTGCCATGCAGTGGGACTGAACTTGGAATCATGTGGTTGGGAAGCAAGCTTCTTACCACACAGCCATGCCTGTGCCTATATGGTTATTTTAAATGCAAAATAGTCAAAGTTGTGAGCTGCTGGAATTGGTAGCATGTTGGACAAATCGCTTAGCACCATCTCTGCTGCTTCTTTACATTTGAGTTCAAATTCTATCAAGGCTGATTTTGCCTTCTATCCTCTCAGGGATAATAAAATAAGTAACAGATATATACTGAAGTCAATATAATTGGCTTCCTTCTATCCTTAAAATTGTTAGTTTTGTGTCAAAAATTATAAAGAATTCTTATTTACCATATTTCATATCATCATCATCATCATTACCATTTAATGTGGCATGTAAAAAGCACCATCTGACTGTGGCTATTGCCAGCTTTGTCTGATCCCCGTGCCGGTGGCACATGAAAAGCACCATCCGATCGTGGCCGTTTGCCAGCCTCGTCTGGCACCTGTGCCAGTGGCACGTAAAAAGCACCCACTACACTCACGGAGTGGTTGGCGTTAGGAAGGGCATCCAGCTGTAGAAACACTGCCAGATCAGACTGGGCCTGGTGCAGCCTTCTGGCTTCCCAGACCCTAATTGAACCGTCCAACCCATGCCAGCATGGAAAGCAGACGTTAAATGATGATGATGTCCATGCTGGCATAGTTTGAATGGTTTGACTGGGCTGGCAAGCTGGAAGGCTGCACCTTGCTCCAGTCTGATTTAGCATGGTTTTCTATGGCTGGATGTCCTTCCTAACGCCAATGACTCTGAGAGTGCAATGGGTGTTTTTACGTGTCACCAACATGGGTGCCACTTGCATGACACTGGGGTGCATTTACAAAATAATTTTGCTACCAATAACATTAACAATTAAGATTAAAAATAATTAAAATGAAAGGAAAAAATTAAAAAAGTATACTAACGATGTAAAAGCTAATCAGGTAAATATTGACACCAATGTCTAAGATGGCTAAGAACCACACAACACCTTGCAGGATTCTGAAACAGAAATATTTCACTAAAATTATACATTTAAAATTTGTAAAAAATAAAAAAATAGAAAGTTAATTCTTTTTCTTACAAGCATTACCAATGAAAGGGCAGACATTCTAACTAAGAATTGAAACCTGCTCATAAATTTTCCCAGTTGAACATTTATTTTGGTACAGTCTTCTGGCTTTCCAGACCCCAGTCAAACTGTCTAACTCATGCCAGCATGGAAAGCAGACGTTAAATGACAACGATGATGATGATAATGACAGAAATAACAACTGTTGATTGAGGATGTTGTGGTAGATGCCCCCAGATGGGAAGTGGACTGATCCACTACTAATAAATAGTGGACAGACTCAGTAAGTAGTGTCAGTCAGTGCGGTAGGCTGTACAGACCAGTCACACAGATGGTGAAATATGTCATCATAATGCAGGACATATCAGAGGGTGAAATTAGTAAGAAACTCAAGGGAGAGCTGAACAGTAGATGGTCTCCAGAGAAATCCCACCCTGCTTTCCTCATGCATATGTTTCAACCTTTGACTCCTTGTACCCTCAGGGGGCTGGTGACATATCCAGGTCACCACCCTTGGATATCTCTCTGTGCCATTGTTTATGTTTTAGCCCTCCTGGATGGTTAAGGTATCCCAGCTCCAAAGCATGTTGGGCGCTGTAACCAGTTCATTCAATGATGCCAGTTGACTGTAGGCTAAATTATTGCCTTTTGAAATTCACTTCCATTCCTCTTTGACTAGATCCCCCTGAAACTCTTCTCAGCTGCTTCTTTGATTGCCTTAAGAACTCTGGTTCTCTTTCTTCCAGAAATTGAGAGCTGTTTCAGGAGATCGCATGCAACTTTTCATTTATACAATGTGTGTCTGAGAAAGATATTTGAGTGAAACCTTTAATCTATATACTTATAAATGGCAATTTCTGTCTGTCTGTTACCATTTAGTAAAATAACTTTGTTATCATTAAGCTAGTGTTAGGAACATAAATTGTGACTAAGGTTTGATGGAAGATTTTAATTCAGATCTTTTGAAAACAAGGCATTTGTACTGCAGAGCCAGAGGTAGTTTCAGGCAGGTTGGTATCAAAAGGGTTAAAGAAGTAGAAAAAAAAGTTGTATCAAAATATTACCAGAGAATTGTGTTAAAAGATATTTTGTTAAATCTGCCAAGAGGGAGAACAGATCAAATGAAAGATAATGTAATAAAATAAAACAATATTATTCACTGTGACTTCAAAGACTGCCGTCCAACAATGGCTTAGCTGCTGAATCTTCGAAGTCACTGTCAACAACATTCCTGTATAAGAATAATAAATTTGTATTCTGCAAAAGTACAGAGTAATCTATCAGACTAATGTAAAATTATTTTCATTATAACTGAACATAAAAGAAACAATCACTTATATCTCATTATCATCATCATCATCATTTAATATCCGTTGTCCATGCTGGCATGGGTTTTACAGTTTGACCAGGGCTGGCAAGCTGGAAAGCTGCACCGGACTCCAGTCTGATTTGGCATAGTTTCTATGGCTGAATGCCCTTCCTAATGCCAACCACTCCAAGAGTGTAATGGGTGCTTTTATGTACCATCAGTATCTGCCACAACTGCAATTTTACTTGACTTGATGGGTCTTCTTCTCAAGCAAGATATAATGCCAAAGGTCTCAGTCATTGCCTCTGTGAGGCCCAACACTATGTATCATCATCATCATTTAGCGTCCGTTTTCCATGCTAGCATGGGTTGGACGGTTCAACTGGGGTCTGGGGAGCCCGAAGGCTGCACCAGGCCAGTCAGATCTGGCAGTGTTTCTACAGCTGGATGCCCTTCCTAACGCCAACCACTCCGAGAGTGTAGTGGGTGATTTTATGTGCCACCGACACAGGTGCCAGACGAGGCTGGCGAACGGCCACGCTCGGATGGTGTTTTTATGTGCCACCGACACAGGTGCCAGACGAGGCTGGCAGACGGTCACGCTCGGATGGTGTTTTTATGTGCCACCGACACAGGTGCCAGATGAGGCTGGCGGACGGCCACGATCGGATGGTGTTTGTTACGTCCCCAAAGCACGGAGGCCAGTCTATGCGGTACTGGCTACGGCCACGTTCGGATGATTTTCTTGTGTGCCACCGGCACTGGTACCACAAAGATACAAATTCCATTGATGTTCATCTATTTTGATTTGTTTTGATTTTCACTTGCCTCAACAGGTCTTCACAAGTGTCACAAGAAGGAAGGTATGCACAGGTGGACTGACTACGTTCCAGGTAGGGGCCACGGGTTATGGTATGTGTATATATATTATCATCATCAATCATCATCATTTAACGTCTGTTGTCCATGCTGGCATGGGTTGGATATTACATTACATACACACACACACACACACATGATTATCTATATTGATTATAGTTTGATTACATTGATATACATATCATGGATTTTTACACTGTCCTAAAGGAAATATTTTGGTAATCAAAGATTTCTTGCATTGGCAGAAAATATTGGTAATATATATAACACTGTAAAGTACAACAAAAGAATTTATAAAGCAAAACCAATGAAAGAACCTCTAAAAGTCTGCATATTTTTTACTAGAAATAGCTGCCAGATCTCACTAAAATAATATTTTACTGTTTAAAAAAAAGAGAACAACTGAATGGTGTAGTCTTACATACTGTTATCTCCAACAATTACTATTTTGTATTACTATTTAGTATTAGTTTTCACAACTTGTTGAAGCGAGTCACTTCTGGTTTGTATCTGGGATCGAGGTTGTTTTGTTTCCAGAAAAACTGGCGGAGTCTTTTTGTGTCCATCTATATCTCGGAAAACCTGCTGTCATCTCTGAATGTTCTCCTTCTTTGGTTATTTCATGTTGCTGCGAACGTGGCTTTGTACCAGTGTAACCAATTTTTTACTGCTTTTAGAATGATGAGCTGACAAAGTTTTTGTAAGATAATCTAAATATATCTAGTAGTTTTCCTTACATGAACCTGAGACATATAATGTTGTGTAGATAATTGTATATTCATGGGTGAAAGTGCTTCAGTACATCTAACATTTTTTCCTCATTCAGTACTTTTCGCCCATATGTGTCAGTCATAATAAAAATTTTGAATGTATTTTCTAATCAAATTTTGTTACAAGAAAGTTGTATATCAAGAAGTCAAATATCAGTAAAACCCTGTTCAAGTAATTTTTGCATTTAAGTTTGTCTTATTTTGTAGTCTACTGTATACTTGCCATACATTTGTATATACATGTGGTACACCTGCACAATGTAACGTACGAATAGAAAATAAATGGCTCCAAAAATAAAAAAACCATTGTTCGTCTTTGTTATCACAGTGGTGATTGTGACCCTGCTCACCTAGATTTCTACATGAAGCAGCAAAACATACATTTATCATCATTATCATTGTTTAACATCCACATTAAGCTGTGATCACACATGGCATGGGTGGTCACAGCTTCAATATCTTTCTCATCATAGATCTACTGGATCAATGATTACTTGGGGCTTAAAAGCAACAATAACAACAATATCAAACAACAGCTTGTATTAGGGGAAATATGATACATACCTGCCATTTTTGAAATCATTCATTATCTTCAAACTGCTTGTAAAGTGAAGAATGGGAAACAATGCAAATGGTAATTCGACACTCTGTAACACATTTAACCAAGTGTTCAAAGGATCCAAGAATTTCTGAGCTAATAATGCCACCAAAATCGTTGGAACCATTGCAATTGATCGGGTCATCAGTACACGCTGCCATTTTGGCCATCTGATGTTAAGGAAACCCTGAGAAAAAAATGTTTTTTTTCTTTTAATATTTAAACAGAGTGATACAATAGACAAAGAGAGAAATGTAGAAACAAATAATAAAGCTAATCCTGTTATTAAATAGTAATGGTCAAAGAGTATTAGCAACAAATATAAAGTGAAATGGATTTAACTGAATATTGTCCAACCCATGCCAGCATGAAAAACAGACATTAAGTAATGATGATGATGATGAAATATCAATGTGCATTTCATGGAAAACAAAACAGGTGCAACGACATGGATGGCAGCTTTTGTCAGTGAAAAACTGATCTGAACCATTAGACATTATTTCATTTGATCACATGCACCAGTTTTCTCACTAATTCAATTCAAGCAGAATCAGACTTTCTCCCATTTACTAGTTTAACAAATGTTGCAAATATTCTTATTTATAATATCAATCCTTTAGCATTTAGATTACTGTCAAATGTAATGCTTAATTATTCACATTATTTCAAATTAATCATGCATGATCTCACAGCTTTGAGATTTCAATGTTGTGAGTATTTTTAGAATGACATTGTAGGATAGGTGAGAGAGGTTGGATCTGGACCATATTGGCTGACTTAGCTGTTTAGCATTGATCTTGACTCTTTGAGAGAGACAGAGCGAAGCTTACCATACAGCCATTTAATACAGTGAAACCTCAACTCATGAACACCTCTTGTTACAAACAAATCAGTTTATGAACAATTTTTCAAACATAAAGCGTCTAGGATGATGAATGGTGTCTCAAGTAATGAAAACACAAACTGGCAACAACAGTTCATGACAAGCTGGGCGTATCAACTGGAATGGGTCAGTTGTTGTCTATCTTTCATTCTGTGTACATCTCCACTCGCATTTGCTGTACCTTTTCTTGAATTTCCTATGGGAAAATTAGTTTTGGTTTATGAACATTTTGGGAGAAGAACAAATTAAATTTGCAAGAAAAGGTGCCACTGTATTTATATTAAACCAGGAGTGGCTTTAAGTTTTGCTTTGCATTCAAATCTGAAACACTCTGAGGTTCCCTTAAAAATAATGTGAAAGAAAAATCAATTTTTGAGACTAAAAACCAAAACAATACTTTAGGCGTGGCTGTGTTGCTTCTTAACCACATAGTTTTGGGTTCAGTCCCACTGTGTAGCACCTTGGGCAAGTGTCTTCTATTATAGCCTTGGGCCAACCAAAGCCTTGTCAGTGGATTTAGTAACCAATGTTGGTGTGTTTCATGTCCCCATAACTTAGCAGGTTGGCAAAAGAGACCGACAGAATAAGTACTAGGCTTACAAAGAATAAGTCCTGGGGTCGATTTGTTTGACTAAAACCCCTTAAGGTGGTGTTCCAGCATGGCTCAGTCAAATGACTGAAACAAATAAAAGAATGTTGTTTTTAACTTCCATTGAAGGTATTCAAAACATAATAACGATCTGGTTAATTTATGTTATAACAGTTTAATTAACGTCGTAGAGTATGATTGCACACATGCTTACAGATATGTTAAGTTAAAGATTGAGTATTTTCTCAGCAGAGATGTTTCCAAACAGGTCCCTATGCAGCTGCCATTCACCAATGGTACTAAAAAGATTCTTTATAATTTCTCTAGATCAATGGTTCTCAACGTTTTTAATATCTAGACCAAATCCAAAACTGGGATTTTTTTAAGGAGCCACACCCCAAAAAAAAGTAAAACAGAGGTCAATTAAAGAAAAATCTATTATATCTATAGAAGGAACCCCAGTGGGAATTTCCAGAAGGATGCTTGAGGGCTGCAAACACTTCTAGAAGTCACGGTAGAGAACTGCTTCTTGAGACAATAAAATATTCAAGCAACTTACCTCCATGACAAACTGTCCAGTATAAGTTCCCTGTAAAATTAATCGAAAATCTGTCATTATTGTATCTATATGTGCATTGGCATACTGCAGAAATAAATTACCATTTTAATAAAGAAAAAGAAATATTTATGCAGATTGGCAAATTGTAAACTATAAAATGTTCCCCTTGGTCTACACATGTTCCTTTGACTTTTCATACTTGTTTAATAGTATTTTAATTAAGAGTGAGAAATGCGACAAATTTACTTACAAGTAGCTTCCCTTCAATAAAATTTGTTTTAGCTTAACTTGGAAAACTACAAACATTTGGATCAAGTGTTACAAAAGCAGAGCAAAATATTTTTATTACCGTCATAGTTGAACTTTGTCCAGAAGCCAAAACTCCAACTGCCCAAATAATTTTTAAAGCAGGCATATTGAAGTGTGTAGCTAACCATGTTCCCTGAAAAGAAAGATAAACTTTGGTTCAAACTCAGCAATAATGATAATTAATCAATCTGCAATTAACAGAGCTAAATTACTTGTCTTCAATTCCAATGAGTTAATCTCATACATCTATATTTTTACCTTTTCTACTCTGGTTCTATGTTAGCTCTTCATAAAATCCAGATATGCCGTCCATGTTATGGTTAAACAGTACTGTTTAGTTGTCATCTTTTCAGTTGAAAGCAATACAAAGCAACAAATTCACAAATTTTTCTGTTTTACTCGAGATAATAAATGGTCTGCCAGTACTTTTTTAAATAAGTATTTTCAGTATAACGAAGGGAGTTCAGGAGTAATGATACCATACTGAACTTGATATTTAATTATTACACAAAAAGCATTGGTACAGGTGCCACATGAAAAGCACCGGTGCTGGTGCCATGTTAAAAGTACTGGTGATGGTGCCATGCATAAAGCCCTGGTGCTGGTTCCACATAAAAAGCATCCAGTACACCCTGTAAAGAGGTTGGCATTAGGAAGGGCATCCAGCTGTAGAAACCAAACCAAATCAGACTATAGAACTTGGTGTGGCTCCTGGCTTTGCCAGCTTCTGTCAAATTGTCCAACTCGTGCCAGCATGGAAAACAGATTATTAAATGATGATGATGATGATGAAGTCTTTGTAACATCTCCAGAATTAAGTGCCTTGACACAAATCACGTATGCTATTAGGTTTTATGCAGATACATAAAAATATAGAATAACATAATACTTACAGCTTTTGCAAGTGTATCAGTGCCATCAGGTAGGTTTGCAGCAGCGAAGACAGTTACCACAAACATGTTGATGATAAATGATAAGAACAGGGCCAAAGCTATAAAATGAAAATCATATGTGAGATTAAACTTGATTTATAAAACAGAAATGCTACAAGTTTACATAAGTAGAATTATAGGTTATATGATTCTGATTTGAGTGCTGCAGAATGAGACATGATAGCTTTGCTTAAGGCTCAAATTATAATCGCATGTCTGAGTGATTAACAATAAGAAGAGTAGCCTACCACTGCCAAGCAGTCCATCACTCATGATGACATGGGTTCTGCTTGATCTGATTCATTTAATCCAATCACTGGAACAGCCTGCTTGTGAAATTAATAGGCGAAGTGGCTGAGCACACTACAGGCAAATGGATGAGCACTCCACAGGCAAATGGTTGTGTGCACCACAGGCAAATGGCTGAGCACTCCACAGGCAAATAGATGAGCACTCCACAGGCAAATGACTGAGCACTCCACAGGCAAATGACTGAGCATTCCACAGGCAAATGGCTGAGCACACCACAAGCAAATGGCTGAGCACACCACAGGCAAATGGCTGAGCACACCACAGACAAATGGCTGAGCACACCACAGGAAAATGGCTAAGCACGCCACAGGCAAATGACTGAGCATTCCACAGGCAAATAGCTGAGCACTTCACAGACAGTTGTACTCTTCATGTAGTTCTCACAGAATGTAACAAGGTTGCCTCTTTGAATCACAAGTACTATTTATTTTTACCAGCTGAGTGAAATAAAGTGTCTTGCTCAAGGATACAACACACCACCAAGAATTGAACTCAAGGCCTAACAATCATGAGCTGACCACCCTAACCACTCAGCCACTCACCTTCATTAATAAAAAGAATACTTAGCTGTAAAAACCATCATCACCTTTTAATGACCTCTTTTCCATGCTTGCATGGGTCAGATGGAATTTGTTGAGGTAGATTTTCTGCACATGAATGCTTTCCTGTTACCAACCCTCACCTGATTTCAGGTGATATTTTCCCAGGGCCAGACACCAGACATGATTTTACATAGGAAACTGGAAAATAACAGCATTGCTTGTATGACGATGATGTTCACTGATAACCGTCATATGATCTCAGGACAAGGGTACTCGCACATGCATGGGTGTAAACACACACACGAATACATGGACATATACACAACAGGCTTCTTTCAGTTCCCATCTGCCAAATCTACTCACAAGGATTTGGTTGGCTTGGGGCTACATTAGCAGACACTTGTTCAAAGTGCCAAACACAGAATTGAACCCGAGATCACATGGTTGGGAAGTAAACTTCTTAAACATAGTCATATCTGCACTAATTATTTTCTCTAATAAAAAAACTCTCCTTTAGGCACTTGTGCTGGTGTCATGTAAAAAGCAGTCGACATGTGGGAACCACTCATGTCAGTGCCATGTAAAAGACATTTATGTCCCTACTACAGAAAAAGCACCATACCAGCGCCGTATGAAAGACACTCATGCCGGCACCACAGAAGAATTACTCATACTAGCACCATGTAAAAACCAGGCAATACACTCTGTAAAGTGGTTGGTGTTTGGAAGGGAATCCAGCCATAGAACTTGTTGCAAAGCAGAGAATTGCAACCTGGACAGCTCTTCAGCTAGTCAGCACAGGTCAAACTGTCCAACTCATGCCAGTATGGAAACTGGAAGTTAAATGATGATGATGATGATAATAAAATAAGAAAAAAATTTATGTAAAAAGCAAAAAGAAACAATAATAACAGAAGAATAAAACTAAATCTATTAAAATGGTATCCTGCTTCATAATATGGTAATATTTTAGTTCTAAATCTAACATTCATCATCATTGTTTAACCCTTTCATTACCATATTTCTGTTGAGATGCTCTGTATTTCTTTTAATTATTTTAAATATAACAAAGAATTTAGTAAAATAACTTAGTTATCATTAAGCTACTGTTAGGAACATAAATTGTGACTTAAGTTTGGTGGAAGATTTTAATTCAAAACTTATGAAAAGAAAACATTTGTACTCAGAGCCAGAGTCGGTTTTGGCTGGGTTGGTAACGAAAGGGTTAACATCTGTTTTCCTTGCTGGCATGAATCGGATCAATTGACTGAGGACTGGCAAGCCAGAAGGCTGCACTAGGCTCCAATCTGATCTGGCAAGGTTTCTACAGCTCGATGCCTTTCTTAATGCCAAGCACTCTGAGAGTGTAGTGGGTGCTTTTTATGTGCCACTGGCATGGGGAGTCAATCAGGCAGTACTGGAATCGGCCATGCTTGAATGATGCTTTTTACGTGCCACATGCAGTTGTGCCAGTCAGGCAGCACTGGCATCGACCATGCTCAATTGTTAACATATTACTAGTTTAAGTTATTAACTATGACCAAAACAAAAATGTACTTACACGATTCAATGGTATAATACATGTTAGCTTCTTTGATATTTCTTTTGTCCGTTCGGTCAACACTACGAGACTAAAAAGAAAAACATGCAACATAATAATTAGAATCGTCAACATCATCATCATACACAAAAACGTAAAACATAATATTGCAAGAACTAGCTAGGGAGCTGCTATAAGCATTAAGAGTTCTATAGTGATAGTACCATGTAAAAAGCACTGGTGATGGTGCCATATAAAAAGCACTGGTGATGGTGCCATATAAAAAGCACTGGTGCTGTGCCTTATAAAAAGTACTGGTGATGGTGCCACATACAAAGCACTAATGATTGTGCCTTATAAAAAGCATTGGTGATGGTGCCATGTAAAAAGCACTGGCGATGGTGCCACATAAAAATCTCTGATGATGGTGCCTTATAAAAAGCACTCAGTAAATTCTGTAAAAGGGTTGGCGTTAGGAAGGATATCCAGCTGTAGAAACCATGCCAAAACAGACTACAGAAACTGGTGTAGCTCTTGGCCTTGCCAGCTCCTGTCAAACCATTCAACCCATGTCAGCATGGAAAATGGACATCAAATGACGATGATGACAGTTCCAACAAATTCTCTAACACCCATTTCTACAGGAAGACATATCACCTCCAATCTATTACATAATATAGTTCATAAAAGTATACTGACTTGACTTCAATTAATCATCTAAGATTTCAACCAAAGAAATATTATCTGAGACAAGGAAAACTTAAGATTAATAAATATAAGAAATTAATTATTACATTATTTAACGTTTTGGCTGATATACCCTCCACCCTTCATCGGAGAAATATCGAATCTGGGTTCTCATTCCTAAGCTATTTTTTGATGTTATTATTATTACTATTCGGGCATATGGCATAACATCGAATAATACCTGAGGAATGAGAACCCAGATTTGAAATTTCCCCAAGACACTTGAAGGTTGGATGTTGTTTTAACAACAAATAAGATGAGGACAAATATCCGTCAAATGTAAATAATGTACATAATTCCTCATCTCTCAAATATAGAACTGAATTGATCATTAAATGCAATATTGTACTGATCTTGTGCTATGTGTTAAGCATAAAGGGTAAAGCAGATGTGCCAATGCTGAGCTGACGAGGTCTTTTATGTTGTGAAGAACCCCTTATGGAAACAAAAGAGGACAAATAAGATTCTATGAATGTGAAAGTATTTTAACTTGGCTTTTTAGTTTTATTTCCCGAACCATCATTCATTGTAATAGTGTTGCATTTTCATGGTTAGCTCTAACAGTTCTATATGAAGTGATATAAAGTTTTAGAAAAGCAACATATAGTTAATGAATTCAAATCTGCTGGAGTACTTTTTTTTTTAATGCAATGGACAGTACATTCAAATTATATACTGATACAACATATATTTATAAATAAGTCATGCATTTTAGTTGAGAAAAGATTAAGGGCTCTGGTGAAAGCACAGGGTGGCCATTTTGAATTGTAAATACATATAAAATATTGGTTTCAAATTTTATTAAACCTGAAAGGGGATGAACGGCAAAGTCAATCCCAGCTGCATTTGAATTCAGAACATAAACAAGGATGAAATTCCATTGAGCATTTTGTCTGCCATGCGAATGATTCTGCTAGTTTACCATCATCATCATCATTTAACATCCATTGTCTATACTGGTATAGGTTGGATGGTTCGACCAAGACTGGCAAGCTGGAAGGCTGCACCAGACTCCAGTCTGATTTGACAAGGTTTCTGAGAGTGTAATGGGTGCTTTTATGTGCCACCAGCATGGGTGCCAGTTACATCATACTGGTATCAGCCATGACTACGATTTAACTTGGCTTGATGGGTCTTCTCAAAGGTCTTGGTCACTAATCATTGCCTCTGTAAGGTCCAAAGTTCAAAGATCATGCTTCACCACCCCGTCCCATGTCTTCCTGAGTCTACCTCTATCATAGCTTTTCCCATAGTTAGAGACTGGCACTTCTTTACACAGCTGTCCTCATCCATACCAGCACAGTCGTCTCTCTTGCACACCACATATGATGCCTCTTATGTCCAACTTTTCTGCCAAGAAGCTTACAGTGTGTCATACATGCACACTGACATTGCACATCTAGCAAAGCATACTGGATTGATTTCTTTACCACTTTATCACATTAAATACATATAAAGTAATGTCAAATAACTATAATTACCAACCAATATACTTTCATTAATCAAAACTTAAAACTCTCTCTCTCTCTGGTCAGGTAACCTTGTACCTCCTCTTCAGAAAGAGCCCCTGTCTCTGTCTCTCTATCTCACTATAACCTTTCATTATCTGACACAAAGATCACCTCCTCCAATTCCCCCTCCCCTCTCAAAAGATTTTTTGTCTTGCATGGTACTTGGTCACCCTACCAGTGCAGGTGCTACTTAAAAAACATCCAGTCCCCACTCTAAAATGGCTGGTATTTAGAAGGGCATCCAGCTGTAAAAACCTTGCCAAAACAATTACAGAAGTCTGGTGCAGGCTTCTGCCTTTCCAGCTCCTGTCAACCTGCCCCACCCATGCCAGCATGGAAGGTGGATGTTAAATGATGATGATGATGAAATGAATAATGAGTAAATATACATGCTGCACTTGAGACATTTTTATTTGCTTCAGTTATAAGACTGTGTCCATGCTGGGGCACTACATTGAAGCATTTTTAGTTGCATGAATCAACCCTAGATCTTTTCTTTTCTAAAAGCCTGGCACTTATTTTATCAGTCTCTTTTACTGAGCTGCCATACTACAGAGATGTAAACACACCAACACTGGCTGTCAAGCGGTGGTGGGGGACAAACACCGTCGCAAAGACACACACACACACACATATATAGTTCAAATTTACAGAAAAACAAAAGACAAAGACATGTGTAAGAAGAACAAACAGGTGCATTAGTTTAACACTTAGGGAGAATGGAAAAGTCTTTTACAGTGCTCTTTGACAGAAAGGATTGAGAAAAATAAAGGAGAGAGAATGAAAAAAAAGGGAGAGTTAAAAAAATGTTTAAGGATTAACAGTACAAAGTAGTGATATGATGGGCTTCTTTTAGTTTCCATTTACCAAATCCACTCACACGGCTTTGGTTGGCCTGAGCCTATAGGAGAAGACAGTTGTCCAAGGTGCCACACAGCCATGCTTGTGTCTGAAATATTAGCATTTATCTAATTTTACCAATGTTTATATTTAAAGGCATTCCAAATGTGATCATCCCATTTTGTTTTCAGATGCATCAGGTATATAAAAACCACCAGATGTGGCTGCGTGGTAAGAAGCTTGCTTCCCAACCACATGGTTCCAGTCTCAGTCCTACTGCATGGCACCTTGTGCAAGGGTTTTCTACTATATTCTCGGACTGACCAAAGCTTTGTAAGTTGATTTGGTAAACAGAAACTAAAAGAAGTCTGTTATATATGTGCATGCACGTGTGTGTGTGTGTGTTTGCCCACTACCACTGCTTGTTGCCAGTTTATTTTACATCCCCATGACTTAGCAGTTTGGCATAAAAAACCCACAGAGTAGGTGGCATTCCTTAAGGAAAAAGTACTGGGGTTGATTTGTTTGACTGGAAACAGATAAAAGACAAAAGATCCTATGTGTCCTGTTTTTTTGCTCAAACAAGAAACAAAATGAGATTAGTGTGATATGAGGAAGATTTGGTTGCTATTTCTAGTGGGTTGAGAAATCTTGCAGAGAGCTTCTCTTGCATCCTTATTACAATGTTGGTTAAGGCAGCAAGCAGGCAGAATCGTTAGCACGCTGGGCAAAATCTGCTGAGATCACCTTTGCCGTTCATCCTTTCAGGGTTGATAAAATAAGTACCAGTTGAATACTGGGGTTGATATCATTGACTTACCTCTGACCTCTGAACTTGCTGGTTAAATGAAGAGGAGTTAAGGTGCATGGCTTAGTGGTTAGGGCATTCGACTCATGATCGTAAGGTCATCAGTTCGATTTCCAGTGGTGTGTTGTGTCCTTGAGCAAGGCACTTTATTTCACATTGCTCCAGTCCACTCAGCTGGCAAAAATGAGTAGTACCTGTATTTCAAAGGGGCCAGCCTTGTCACTCTGTGTCACGCTGAATCTCCTTGAGAATTACGTGAAGGGGTACGCATGTCTGTGGAGTGCTCAGCCACTTGCACAGTAATCTCATGAGTAAGCTGTTCCGTTGAGTGGATCAAATGGAACCCATGACGTAGTAAGTAATGGAGTGTCTTTTAAATGAAGGTGAATGGATAAGAAAATAATGAGAAACGAAGCTTTGAATAAAATGATTTACGTAACTAAGCTTAAATCTGAACTGAAGACATTTGGAAGTAAAATATTTTCAGAATTGAATTTACTTACCAAAACGAGAGCACTGTGAAGATATATATTATGAGGCATCACAACAGCTCCAATAATGCCAGCCATTTGTTGAATACCATCTCTGCTACAGTCTTTACACCACGGAATGGCTAAACCTTTCATGATTTCTACAAAGTCTGGCTTGATAATAATGAACTGAAAAAGAGTTTGTAAAATAAAAGCAACAGGACATACTCTCTCTCCATCATACATCTGTTCGTATATCGTACACAGTATTTTGTGGTGTAGATTTGGCATCAGTCTAAAACAGGGGTCACCAAACTATGGCCTATGGGCTGGATCCAGATCAGTGAGATCAGTTCATCCAGCCAGCCAGCCACTGCACAGTACCTTTTGTGCAAGTATCTGCAATGAGAGTTTATTTGCCCCTGGTATGGCATCAGTGTTTGGAACCACTTATGTTTGTGAGCAAACATTTTCAATAATGAAGAATGTTAAGTCAGCACATAAAACGAAGCTGACTGATGAACATTTGAAAGCAATTCTCTTGGTTGGATGCAGCAATTCCAAAGCAAATATTGATATCTTAAAAACTAAACACCAGTTTCAGAAATCTCACTAATCTTTTTATTCGGATATGTGCGCGCTGGGTGTGATATAACTATCTTATTGCTAATGTTGCTTCCTTTGATATCTTTCCAGTAAATAAATATGGTTATTTATATTTTTTGTATATTCACAGTATTGTATTGAACGAGATGGTTATGTGGTCCACACTCATCATTCTCTCAGTTATCTGGCCTGCTGTGAAAAATGTTTGGTGACCTTGGTCTAAAAGATGAATAATATCACATAGAAGCATTATCTTACATAAGCTGGATGGATACAGAGTTTGTTTGGTTATCATGTTATCTTAAGTTCTATCTTACAGCATTGTACCTTGGGCAAGTGTTTTCTATTGTAGCTTCAGACTAATCGATGCACTGTGCATGAAATTGTTAAACAGAAACTGTATGGAAACCTATTATGTGCCATATAAAAGGCACTGGTGACGGTTCCACATAAAAAAACACTGGTGACGGTGGCTTGTGAAAAGCACTCAACTGTGTTGGTATGGTCATGTGATACATATGAATGAGGACAACTGTGTAAAGAAGTGCTGATCTTTAACTATGGAAGGAACATGTGGAAGAGGGAGATCCAGGAAGACGGTGGTGGAGCATGATCTTCAGTTGTTGGGTCTCACAGAAGGCAATGACAACTGAATGAAACCATGAGGATAGTGCCAGTGACACATAAAAGGCACCCTTGCTGGTGACATGTAAAAGGCACCCACTACACTTTTGGAGTAGTTAGCAATTGGAAGGGCATCCAGCCATAGAAACCAATCCAAAATCAGGCTGGAGCACGGCACAGCTCTCTGAGTTTCCAGTTCCAGTCAAACTGAGTAACCCATGCCAGTATGGAAAGCGGATGCTAATGATGATGATGATGATGGTGCCATGTAAAAAGCATCAAGTACATTCTGTAAAGTGGTTGGTGTTAGGAAGGGCATCCAGCTGTAGAAACCATGTCAAAACAGACAACAGAACCTGGTACAGTTCTCCAGCTTTGCCAGCTTCAGTCAAATCATCCAACTCATGCCAGCATGGAAAAGAGACATTAAATGATGATGATGATGTATATAAAGCGTTCAGATACCAAAGGAGTGCAGGTGCCCCTCAAAGGCTCTGGACAGTATCTGAATCCCATGACTATAGAGCAGGACAGGGAGAACCAGAGACCTAAAGACATGGACCTTTGTCCTCCTACACAGGTATCAGCAGTGCCAAACATCCTTATTCAATGAGTCCACAACGACACCAGCCTCATCCAAGTCTTTTTAGGGCTTCAGACTTTCAGCTATGAATTCCACTAAGTCAATTTCAAAACATCCAACCATTTAGATTAGTAAAGGACATATTGATAATACATCACCATCATTGTTGTTTAACATCCACTTTCCATGCTAGCATGGGTTGAACGGTTTGACTGAGGACTGGTGAGCCAGATGGCTGTACCAGGCTCCAATCTGATCTGGCAAGGTTTCTACAGCTGGATGCCCTTCCTAATGCCAAGCACTCAGAGTGTAGTGGGTGCTTTTTTTAATACCACTGGCATGAGGGCCAGTCAGGTGGCATTGGCAACGACTATGCTTGAATGGTGCTTTTTTATGTGCCACTCTAAAAAAACAATGGAATAGCCATGGCTGAAATTACATTGATCATAGATCTGCATGATCATAATTGACCTAGGGTTAAAGAACAACAGAAACAGCAGCTAAAGCTACAGCCAGTGTCCACTCTTTAAGTGCATCCGATCTCACCAGCTATGGAGGGCCTGTGAAAGGTTATTGACATTGCCAACCCCTTTTCTAGTAACTTATCAATAAAAGATATCAGCTGATCTATTTTGATAAAGAGTAAACAACAATACTTTAAAACTGTGCTGAAAAAAACTTTTCTTTTCTTCCTGTTTGATCATCGTTGCTGTTGTTGTTATTACTGTCATGTTGCAGTCAGTTGTACTGAAGCAGTTAAATGATATATGCAGTGAAGATAATACAAACTTGAGAGCATACTTAAATAACACAGAGTTCTGCATGAAGTAGGTGAGTCAGGGAGAACTGCAGTTGTCAGATAAGGTTATCTGAAATATGTAATATAGCACCCAAGGCAAGTTACAATTGTCTGACTGTCCATTCTATTTTCATGTAAACAGAAGCTGTAACTGTCAAGATTATGTCAATATTTGACAGGGACAGAACTAGAAACCTAGTTAAAGATCTGTGTTAACCTGAATTAGATTGAAAGGCAAACAGGTGAGAGCATTGCAATAAGAAGAGCATCCAGCTGAATAGAATCTGCCTCAATGAGTTTCATTTGACCCATGTTGTCTTTGGTGGCGCTGCAGTTGTCACCATCATCATCATCTAATGTCTGTTTTCCATGCCAGCATGGCTTGGACAGTTTGGCACAAGCTAGCATGCTGGATAGCTGTACCAGACTCTATTTGTCTGTTTTGGCAAGGTTCCTATGACTGCATGCCTATCCTAATGCCAACCACTTCACAGAATGTACCAGATGCTTTTTATGTGTTTTCAGCACTAGTGTTTTATACATGGCACCCACATGGATGCTTTTCATGTAGCACCAGTGCTTTTTGCATGGCATCGTAGTCATTAAAATAGTGAAGGGGCAAGAATAAGAATAGGGTGGAAAAAGTCCAAGAAGCTATTAGGTTGTTCCGAAAATAATGGCTGTTCTAATTGTTGTGTTTTGAAATGCAATTTTACCATATTATTTTAATTATATTTTACGTGAATTTTGGCTTACTTAATAATTGATGTATGTTCTTTAATAATTTTCTACTTATTTCAGACAGAAAACATTCTTGAAGCATAGGCGCCCTTAATTATGAAATTGACAAAAAAGGACCATCGCTTACTTTTCTTGCATGAGTTCAAGCTTGGGCACAATGCCTCCCAAACTGCTGCCAATATCAACAGAGCGTGGGGAGAGGGGTCCACAAGCGATCACACAGTATGAAGGTGGTTTCAGAAATTCTGTAGTAGTGATGAGAGCCTTGAAGATGAAGAAGGTAGAGGATGGTAACGCAGTCTTGACAATGAACAATTGAAAGCAATTGTTGAACAAAACCCACATCAAAGTGTTAAAGAAATGTCTCAGGTACTTGGTGTCAGTATTGCAATGGTCTCATGCAATTTGAAGAAGATTGGTACAGTGAAAAAGCTTGATAAATGAGTACCGCATGAGCTCAATGAAAATCAAAAAGTTCAGCATTTTGAAGTGTGCTCAATGCTCTTTCTGTGAAACACCAATGATCCTTTTCTTGACCAAATAGTCACTTGAGACAAAAAGTGGATTCTTTAAGATAACCGTAAATGATCAGGTCAATGGCTTGATCGTGATGAGTCCTCCAAATATTTCCCAAAGCCAAAATTGCATCAGCAAAAGATTATGATGACTGTCTGGTTGTCTGCAATAGGTATTGTCCATTACAGGTTTCTGGAAGCCAATCAGAACATTACAGCAGAAATTTACTGCAATCAACTCACTGAAATACATGCTCACTTGCAAAAATTGAGATCTGCATTGGTGAATCGGTGTGGCCCAATTCTACTCCACAGTAATGCAAAGCCATATGTGGCAAGAATGATGCTGCAGAAACTCACAGACATGGGATATGAGACTTTACCACATTGTTCGTATTCTCCTGATCTTTCACCCACTGACCACCATTTTTTAAAGCATTTAAACACTTTTTTAAGTGAGAAAATTTTCAGGTCCAAACCAGAGGTGTAATCAGCTTTCAAAGATTTAGGATCAAAGCCAATCAACAAGGCATAATTGATCTCGTTAATTGATGGCAGAGATGCATAGATGTTTACAGTTCATACTTTGACTAATTAAAGCATTTCTAGTGATAATTTTTCCAGAATAAATTTATGTTTCTGAAATTGGCCATTATTTTTGGAACAACCTAATATTTCTTCTGCAAGTAAGGGGATACTCTCTCTCTCTCTCTCTCAAAGATGGGTTGATTGTATGATGCTGCATGTTAGTGAGATATGGGCATTGAATGCAGAGGATGTGCGAAGGTTGGAAAGAAACTAAGCATAGTTCACCAGATTTGTAATGTTTGTGAAGCATTAATGACAAGGCACAGATGACTGAGAGGAAAATTGAGTATAAGAAGAATCAATCGTAGTTAGGAAGAATGATGACAGGTGGGTAATGAAGTGCCAGGAGATTTGTGTGGAAGATGTACCTGCCAGACATTCCAGCTACCCCTGGCTCTTGTGCCGGTGGCATGTAAAAAGCACCCACTACACTCTCAGAGTGGTTGGTGTTAGGAAGGGTATCCAGCTGTAGAAACATTGCCAGATCAGATTGGAGTCTGGTGCAGCTACTGCTTCTCCAGACCTCAGTCAAACCATCCAACCTATGCCAGCATGGAAAACAGACATTAAATGATGATGATGATGATGATGATGATCTGGTATCAGAAGAAGACCAAGGGAGAAAGTGGTGAAGGCTGAGGAAGGTAATACCTCAAAAAAGAGGAATGGCGTGTTTGAAAGAAATCACCCAACCCATGTAGGTATAGAAGAATGGATGTAAAAATGATGATGATGACAACAATGGTGGCGATGAGTCTAGATGTGAAGCAGAAATGAATGTTCCAAATGATGATCTTCATCTGAAAAGAGGCAACAAAAATGTGGAGGACTGCATGTATAAAACTTTGACAGCATCCAAAGAGGTATGATGATGAAAATCCTTTGTGTTAATATCCATTAAAGTAAATTGCAAATGCTGTCATTTTATTTGATGAAGATTAAACAATTAAACAAGCTCATCTCTTTCATTGTCGTTTTAATCCCCCTCCTTTCCATGCTTGTGTGGGTCAGATGGAGTTTTGAGGCATATTTTCTACAGTTGGATGCTCTTCCTGTCACCAAACCTCACCTGTATCCAAATAAGGTGATATTTCCCCATGGCCAGATATGTTTCCAAAGAATATTGGAAATGAATGACACTGCTTGTATGACAGTGATACTCCTTTACATCCTTCAAGTGATGTCAAGACAAGGATGGGGGTACACACACACTGAAATTCTTTCTGTTTCCACCTACCAAATTTATTCACATAGCTTTGGTCATCTTGGGACTATAGTAGAAAGTGACCAAGGTGCCACACAATGAAAGTGAAACTATTGGAGACAAATTAGAAGTTAGCTTGAGACACACAAATAGAAGTAGATATGTCCTATCAAAGGCAGTGATTAACTTAATGTTCATTGATGATATTGGGTTATATCAGGAGAAATATATAAAACACAAGAAGTGTTAGGGAGGGAAACCAAGGAATTTAGTCTCTTCATTAATAATAAGAAAATGCAACTGATGTAATTAATTCATAATGAGCGAGATCTAGTGATCATTAACTCAAAATCTAGACTGCAACTAAAAGTCATTGATATTTTCAAATATTTTTGGCTGTCACTGCCGTCATTGTCGTTTAGTGTCTGTTTTCCATGCTGGCACAGATTGGATAGTTTGACTGAGGTCTGGAGAGCCAGCGGCTGCACCAGGTTCCAATCTGATCTGGCAGTGTTTCTACAGCTGGATGCCCTTCCTAATGCCAACCACTCCGAGAGTGTAGTTGGTGCTTTTTACATGCCACCGGCACATGAGCCAGCCAGGGGATAGCTGAAATGTTTAGCAGGAATAAAAAAAAAATGTAAGAACAACAATTGCGAGGTAAGTATGTCCTAAACTGTCAAAAACCTAGAAGTTGTTCTTGAAGAAAAGTATTAAGATCAGACTCTTGCCAATAACAATGTAATTTCACACAAACACACACAGATGCTACAAAAACAACTAAATAGAATATACACCTACAATTAACATCATCATCACCATCACCAATTAAAATCCGTTTTCTGTGTTGACATGGGTCAACAGAAGCTGGCAAGCCAGAGGACTGTGCCAAGCTCCACTGTCTGCTTTTCCTAACACCAACCACTTCACAGAGTGTACTGGGTGATCTTCATATAGCACCAGCACCAGTGAGGACACCCATTACCTTGTAAGACAAAGACCCCTCAACTGAGAGGGGTGGTGGTGGTATTGAGGGAGGTGGCTTTGTGCCAGATGATGAAGTGGGGACAGAAACAGGTGACTTGCTGCAGTGGAGATACACGGCTATGGACTGAGGCAAGAGTTGAAGATGTGTTTGTTTGGTCTGACTAATAGATCAGCTGAAATGAGATGATGTATATACACAGCCAAAGTTCATTTTGTGACCTTAAACTCCATACTACTCTCTCTTTATCTAAATTTTATACATGTAGCCAATCAAAATACGTCCTCTGACAAACAATCCTACTTGAAATATTTTTTATTCCAAACTTGAGGCTACATCTGGTTATAAATCAAGCAAAATTAAATTATACATATTTAATTTAAACCTTCAGAAATATGACTTGCATAGTTTCCTTCTATTAAATGTTGCCTTAATTTAATCTATAGACTAGCATGACTTTCAATTGGCTATGCTGGTGCCACATATAAAGCACTGGTGTCACATAAGAAGCAGCCAGTACAGTCTGGTGTTAGGAAGAGCATCCAGCATAGAAAACATGCCTAAAAAGATAACTGGAGCCTGAAGCAACTTTTACGCTTGCCAGCTCCTGTCACACCATCCAATCCATGCCAGCATGGAAAATACATGTTAAATAATGATAACGATGATGATGATGATGCTCAAATAAAATGTAACATACCAGGTACATGAAACACACTGCCATTATAGAGATTAGTAGACCAAAGAAACCTTCCAGTATTCTCAGTCCTGCATTTTCCAGGAATAAAAAAGTGAATGTGTCCAAACCAGTGATTAAAACACCGCCCCATATTGGAACCCTGAGAAAGAAAAAAAAGCCCATAATTACAAAGGTGTTAAAAACATACAGTTGTACACAAATAAATATGTGTATGCAGTTACATATGTGAGTGCCTATCTATCTGGAAATAGCTATATTCTGTATGCAAACACTAAGAATGTTCTCTCTTTTCTCTCAATTCTTATATTATTAACATTCTATGAAAAGAAAAAGAAAACAAAATACATTCCTTGAATTTCCCTCAGAATATAATTGTTTTCAGCTTTAACCCTTTTGATACCAATCTGCCTGACATCACCCTTAAGCATTTGGTACAAATTTCCTATCTTAAATGATTTAAATTAAAATCTGCCACCAAAACTTCATGTTTACTCACTTTCCAAACAACAACATAACAATGGCAGTGCATTTCAAGAGAAATTTAGTAACAAAAGGGCTGATATAATGTCTCACTTCATAAAATCTTTATTTAACTAATAAATAACAGGTTAAATCATGCTGACCATTTCTAAAGAGAACGAAATAGTGCTATACATGATTACCACCAATTAGAAACTGAATTTTGTAATAAAAATAAGTTAAATATGTGAATTCTATATATCTTTTGCTTATAATTCCTTAATTTCAAAGTCTGATTTTTAATCCTGCCTCAAATTATAAAGAAATGATTATTTCCCTTCTAATAGCTGCCAGCTCTAGGGAAACTATGTGTGCATAGGTGTGAGAGAGAGAGAGAGAGAGAGAGAGAGAGAGAGAGAGAGAGAGAGTGTGTGTGTGTGTACATATATATAGGGTGCCATTTTATATTTCTAATTTTGTGCATGAACATTGTTTTTGATTTTGTCGACTACATAGTATAGTAGGGTCAGTTGGGCACTATCTGTGAAAAAAACAACACCATGATGCAATTCACTCTGCTAGAAATTTGGAAACAACATGCTGTACTGCTTGCCATTAGTGCTGGAAGTTCTAATACAAATTGATGGTGAACACAACCATTGGCTTGTGATGTCCCTAAAATATGTACAGAGAGTGATAAAAATCAAATATCCAGTCAACAGCATGGTGTTTGGAATGATCACTAGTGATGGCAATGCTATGCCTCCAGTCACCTTCTCACATGGCCTCAGACTCAACATGGAGGCCTACATCAAGCGCCTGGAAGAGGTAGTGCAGCTCTGGGTGAAAGATGGTGGCTGCTGGAAGACCCTATGTTTGGCAACAGGTCTCTGCACCATGCCACACAAGCAGAAGAACACTGACATGGCTGTCAGACATTTTCTGCAACCACATCACCCCTATCATCTGGTCACCTAACTCCCCAGACTGGATCTCCCTTTATTATTATGTGTGGGGTGCAGTTGAGCAAGAGACCAACAAAACTCCTTCTAACACCAAAAATGAACTGAAGGCAAGAATTATGGCAGCTTTCACCAACTTAAATAAGGAAACCATCCAGAAGAGTTACAGGAGATTTTGAAGCCGTTTGGAGGCTGTGGCTGAAGCCAATGGCAATTTTATTGAATAAATTTACTCTTTAATATTTCAAGGTATTTTTATGTAATTTTGCTAAATATATCTGTTAAAATGAGATGTCAGTGTTATTTTCATTTTTGTGTAATTTAGACGACAGTTTATTCACTGCAACCTCTGTGTGTGTGTGTATGTATATGAATATCAAAATGGAACAAAAACGCAACAGAGGGCATTAAAACATTCGGACAGATAGAGACACAAAGGTGGACAAGAGAACAACAATAATATATAAGTCACCCGTATAGTTAACCAGGTGATACACGAAGGAGTCATACCCAATGACTGGTGTAGCAGCATAATAGTCAACTGCTACAAAGGTAAAGGCGATGCCCTAGATACAAATAACTACAGGGGCATCAAGCTGTTGGATCAGGTAATGAAGGTTACGGAGAGGGTTATAGCCCAGTTAATTAGAGAGAGAGTTAGCTTAGATGATATACAGTTTGGGTTCGTGCCAGGGAAAAGTACTACTGATGCTATATTCCTGGTAAGACAGGAATATAGACAAAATAGATGAACATCAATGGAATTTGTATCTTGTGGTACCAGTGCCTGTGGCACACAAGAAATCCATCAGTGCCGTAGTCAGTGCGGTGGGCACATGACAAACACCATCCGATCGTGGCCGTTCGCCAGCCTCATCTAGCACCTGTGTCGGTGGCACATAAAAACACCATCCGAAGACCCGGCAAGACTAGTCAGGCCATAACCCATGGCCCCTACCTGGGACGTAGTCAGTCCACCTGTGCATACCTTCCTTCTTGTGACACTTGTGAAGACCTGTTGAGGCAAGTGAAAATCAAAATCAAAATCAAATCAAAACAAATCAAAATAGATGAACATCAATGGAATTTGTATCTTTGTGGTACCAGTGCCGGTGGCACGTGGCACATAAGAAAACCATCCGAACGTGGCCGTAGCCAGTACCGCATCGACTGGCCTCCGTGCTGTGGGCACGTAACAAGCACCATCCGATCGTGGCCGTTTGCCAGCCTCATCTGGCACCTGTGTCGGTGGCACATAAAAACACCAAAACACCATCCGAGCGTGGCCGTCTGCCAGCCTCGTCTGGCACCTGTGTCGGTGGCACATAAAAACACCATCCGAGCGTGGCCGTCTGCCAGCCTCGTCTGGCACCTGTGTCGGTGGCACATAAAAACACCATCGAGCGTGGCCGTCTGCCAGCCTCGTCTGGCACCTGTGTCGGTGGCACATAAAAACACCATCCGAGCGTGGCCGTTTGTCAGCCTCGTCTGGCACCTGGTCGGTGGCACATAAAATCACCCACTACACTCTCAGAGTGGTTGGCGTTAGGAAGGGCATCCAGCTGTAGAAACACTGCCAGATCTGACTGGACTGGTGCAGCTTTCGGGCTCCCCAGACCCCAGTTGAACCGTCCAACCCATGCTAGCATGGAAAGCGGACGTTACATGATGATGATGATGATGATGATGACAGCTGCAGGAGAAATACCTAGCCAAAGGTAAGCCCTTGTACCTGGCTCTTGTTGACTTAGAGAAAGCCTTTGACAGGGTCCCCCGATCCCTTATCTGGTGGTCAATGAGGAAACTAGGGATAGATGAATGGTTAGTGAGAGCTGTGCAAGCCATGTACAGAGACGCAGCTAGTAAGGTGAGGGTTGGCAACGAGTATAGTGAAGAATTCCGGGTAGAGGTTGGGGTCCACCAAGGTTCAGTCCTCAGTCCCCTCCTATTTATCATAGTCCTCCAGGCAATAACGGAAGAATTTAAGACAGGATGCCCCTGGGAGCTCCTATATGCTGATGACCTTGCTCTAATTGCTGAGTCACTATCAGAACTGGAGGAGAAGTTTCAGGTGTGGAAACAAGGATTAGAATCGAAGGGCCTTAGAATCAACCTAGCCAAAACCAAAGTCCTAATAAGTAGGAAAGTGGACCAACCACAAACGACTTCAGGTAGATGGCCCTGCTCGATCTGTAAAAAAGGTGTAGGTAGAAACTCTATAAGGTGCACCAAGTGTAAGCTATGGACACATAAGAGGTGCAGCAATGTCAAAGGAAGGCTAACTAAGAAAATAGTTTTTGTCTGTGGCAGATGCTCAGGAGAAATGAACACTGGAAATGTGCAGAGACCAACTTCTACCACGTTCCAGGGAGACAAACTAGAAGTAGTTGATAGCTTCCGCTACCTAGGAGACCAAGTCAGTAGCGGGGGTGGGTGTGCTGAAAGTGTAACTGCTAGAGTAAGAATAGCCTGGGCAAAGTTTAGAGAGCTCTTACCCCTGCTGGTGACAAAAGGCCTCTCGCTAAGAGTAAAAGGCAGACTATATGATGCGTGTGTACGTACAGCCATGCTACATGGTAGTGAAACATGGGCCGTGACAGCTGAGGATATGCGTAAGCTTGCAAGAAATGAAGCCAGTATGCTCCGATGGATGTGTAATGTCAGTGTTCATAATCGTCAGAGTGTAAGTACTTTGAGAGAAAAGTTGAACCTAAGAAGTGTCAGTTGTGGTGTGCAAGAGAGACGGCTGCGCTGGTATGGTCATGTGACGAGAATGGCTGAAGATAGTTGTGTGCAAAAGTGCTACACCCTAGCAGTTGAGGGAACCTGTGGAAGAGGTAGACCCAGGAAAACCTGGGACGAGGTGGTGAAGCACGACCTTCGAACTTTAGGTCTCAACAAGGAAATGACTGAAGACCGAGTCCTATGGAAGTGTGCTGTGCATGAGAGGACCCAGCAGGACTAGTCAGGCCATATCCCGTGGCCCCTACCTGGGACGTAGTCGATCCACCTGTGCATACCTTCCTTCTTGTGACACTTGTGAAGACCTGCTGAGGCAAGTGAAAATCAATCAAAATAGATGAACATCAATGGAATTTGTATCTTGTGGTACCAGTGCCTATGGCACACAAGAAAACCATCCGAACGTGGCCGTAGCCAGTACCGCATCGACTGGCCTCCGTGCTGTGGGAACATGGTGGCACATAAAAACACAATCCAAAGACCCGGCAAGACTAGTCAGGTCATAACCCGTGGGCCCTACCTGGGACGTAGTCAGTCCACCTGTACATACCTTCCTTCTTGTGACACTTGTGAAGACCTGCTGAGGCAAGTGAAAATCAAATCAAATCAAAATAGATGAACATCAATGGAATTTGTATCCTTGTGGTACCAGTGCCGGTGGCACACAAGAATCCATCCGAACGTGGCCGTAGTCAGTACCGCTTGTGGTACCAGTGCCGGTGGCACACAAGAATCCATCCGAACGTGGCCGTAGTCAGTACTGCATCACTGGCCATTGTGCTGTGGGCACATAACAAACACCATCCGGTCGTGGCCGTTCGCCAGCCTCATCTAGCACCTGTGTCGGTGGCACATAAAAACACCTTCCGAAGACCCGGCAAGACTAGTCAGGCCATAAACCATGGCCCCTACCTGGGACGTAGTCAGTCCACCTGTGCATACCTTCCTCCTTGTGATACTTGTGAAGGCCTGTTGAGGCAAGTGAAAATCAAAATCAAAATCAAATCAAAACAAATCAAAATAGATGAACATCAATGGAATTTGTATCTTTGTGGTACCAGTGCTGGTGGCACACAAGAGAAAACCATCCGAAAGTGGCCGTAGCCAGTACCGCATCGACTGGTCCGTGCTGTGGGCACATGACAAACACCATCCGATCGTGGCCGTTCGCCAGCCTCATCTAGCACCTGTGTCGGTGGCACATAAAAACACCATCCGAAGACCCGGCAAGACTAGTCAGGCCATAACCCATGGCCCCTACCTGGGACGTAGTCAGTCCACCTGTGCATGCCTTCCTTCTTGTGACACTTGTGAAGACCTGTTGAGGCAAGTGAAAATCAAAACAAATCAAAATAGATGAACATCAATGGAATCTGTATCTTTGTGGTACCAGTGCCGGTGGCACACAAGAGAACCATCCGAACGTGGCCGTAGCCAGTTCCGCATCGACCGGCCTCCGTGCTGTGGGCACGTAACAAACACCATCCGATCATGGCCGTTCGCCAGCCTCATCTGGCACCTGTGTCGGTGGCACATAAAAACACCTTCCGAAGACCGGCAAGACTAGTCAGTCCACCTGTGCATACCTTCCTTCTTGTGACACTTGTGAAGACCGGTTGAGGCAAGTGAAAATCAAATCAAATCAAAATAGACAAAATAGATGAACATCAATGGAATTGTATCTTGTGGTACCAGTGCCTGTGGCACACAAGAAATCCATCAGTGCTGTAGTCAGTGCGGTTGGCACATGACAAACACCATCCGATCGTGGCCGTTCGCCAGCCTCATCTAGCACCTGTGTCGGTGGCACATAAAAACACCATCCGAAGACCCGGCAAGACTAGTCAGGCCATAACCCATGGCCCCTACCTGGGACGTAGTCAGTCCACCTGTGCATACCTTCCTTCTTGTGACACTTCTGAAGACCTGCTGAGGCAAGCGAAAATCAAAACAAATCAAAATAGATGAACATCAATGGAATTTGTATCTTTGTGGTACCAGTGCCGGTGGCACGGGGCACATAAGAAAACCATCCGAACGTGGCCGTAGCCAGTACCGCATCGACTGGCCTCCGTGCTGTGGGCACGTAACAAGCACCATCCGATCGTGGCCGTTTGCCAGCCTCATCTGGCACCTGTGTCGGTGGCACATAAAAAACACCATCCGAGCGTGGCCGTCTGCCAGCCTCGTCTGGCACCTGTGTCGGTGGCACATAAAAACACCATCCGAGCGTGGCCGTCTGCCAGCCTCGTCTGGCACCTGTGTCGGTGGCACATAAAAAACACCATCCGAGCGTGGCCGTCTGCCAGCCTCGTCTGGCACCTGTGTCGGTGGCACATAAAAACACCATCCGAGCGTGGCCGTTTGCCAGCCTCGTCTGGCACCTGTGTCGGTGGCACATAAAATCACCCACTACACTCTCGGAGTGGTTGGCGTTAGGAAGGGCATCCAGCTGTAGAAACACTGCCAGATCTGACTGGACTGGTGCAGCTTTCGGGCTCCCCAGACCTCAGTTTAACCGTCCAACCCATGCTAGCATGGAAAGCAGACGTTAAATGATGATGATGATGATGATGATTATTATTATTATCATTATTATTATCATTATTATCATTATTATCATTATCATCATTATCATTTTATCATATATATATATATATATATATTTTGAACTGGTCATGATGCATACGTGCATATATATGTAGGTATATGTTCGTATATGTAAGTATTCGTATGTTGTATTTATATATATATATATATATATATATATATATTTATGTTTATCTTCTGTGTGTATTCTACTGACGAGGCAAAGCATTCATAAATGCAAAGCCAGAAATCTGGATCTAGAATTATCCAGTAATTTTTACTAGTTTCATCTTGTCTCTTTTGTTTTCTCTCCGTGTTGATATATGAACAATTTAGGTAGTTTTAAAGTCAGATCATGGCTGCTATTTTCAGCATGGTGGTATCTCGTAGATACCCTAATTTATAATTTTAATAATTATTACCTTTGAAGGTTATTTTTTGCATGCTGACCACTTGATAAAATTGTTATATTATTTTTAAATTAATGATTTTATCCTTATTTTATATATATATATATATATATAATATATATATATAAGAGAGAGAGAGGAGAGAGAGAGAGACAAACACACACACACTCATTTGTTTACTGGTTTCAACCATTAGACTGTGACCTTCCTGGGGTACTGCATTCAAAGGTTTAGTCAATGAAATCAATAACACTACTTGCTAAAATCTGGTTCTCATTTTACACCTTTTAGTTGTTGAACTGCTAAGTCACAGGATACAACATAAACAACACAGTTTTCAGTTCAGTAAACAAAATGCAAACATGGGCAAATATATTCAGTCCTTACTACCTTGCCATCATCTGTCTTTATTGCTATCACTTTCTCTCTCTCTCTCTCACTCACTCACTCACTCAGTCATAGTACTTCCTCTCTTCTTTCAATACACTGCTTACACTGTTTCTCTTCACTCCCCTTGCCAACAATTATCATGTAGCTTTCTCTCTCTCTTCCATTACTCTTTCCTCTTTCATCTCTCTCCCCTATCTCCCTCTCAGTCACTGCTTCTATCCAATCTCTTTATCATGACACACCCTACTAGTGAAGACCTGTTGAGGCAAGTGAAAATCAAAATCAAAATCAAAATCGATCAACATCAATGGAAATTGTAGCTGTGATACCAGTGCCGGTGGCACATAAGAGAACCATCCGAACGTGGCCGTTGCCAGCACCGCCCCGACTGGCCTCCGTGCCGGTGGCACGTAAAAAGCACCATCCGATCGTGGCTGTTTGCCAGCCTCGTCTGGCACCTGTGCAGGTGGCACGTAAAAAGCACCCACTACACTCACGGAGTGGTTGGCGTTAGGAAGGGCATCCAGCTGTAGAAACACTGCCAGATCAGACTGGGCCTGGCGCAGCCTTCTGGCTTCCCAGACCCAAGTTGAACCGTCCAACCCATGCTAGCATGGAAAACGGACGTTAAACGATGATGATGATCATCATCATATAACTGATTATCATTTCTTCACTCTTTTATGAAGTTAACTTCTAACATCTTACTACTATCAGCCCAGTTCTCATTATTTTCTTGTCTTTCGTCCTGTCATTGCAGATCTTTTCCCAAATAGTCATGTGGGAAAGAAAAAAATGAATGGGGACAATGCAGGGAAAATGGAACTCTCTTGCTAGGGGTGAGGCAACCCTCTGGGGATGATGAAGCGACAAATGGAGACACTGTAGGAGGGGACTTTTTAATCTTGTCAAATAGAAGACAACTTTTTTAGTGCTGGTGCCACAATAAAATGAAACTATTACACTTTGTAACGTGGTGCACAATAAGAAGGAAGGACATTTGGTCATAGAAACAAAAAAAAAAATTTCTAATGGTATATGCGAGTGAGATGTAATCCTTGACCTTCCTAAGAGAATAATAACACTGACCAAGAACATTTTCCTTTATTTACAGTCACCTCAAGCAAGGTGTATTTTCTAGGCAGAAAGATCCAGGGAAAAGAAGTGTAGTATTAATGAGAGAAAAGAATCTATATAGACGCAGGTCTACACAAGCACAGTATAGGCGCAGGAGTGGCTGTGTGGTAAGTAGCTTGCTAACCAACCACATGGTTCCGGGTTCAGTCCCACTGCGTGGCATCTTGGGCAAGTGTCTTCTGCTATAGCCCCGGGCCGACCAATGCCTTGTGAGTGGATTTGGTAGATGGAAACTGAAAGAAGCCTGTCGTATATATGTATATATATATATATGTATGTGTGTGTTTGTGTGTCTGTGTTTGTCCCCCTAGCATTGCTTGACAACCGATGCCGGTGTGTTTACGTCCCCGTCACTTAGCGGTTCGGCAAAAGAGACCGATAGAATAAGTACTGGGATTACAAAGAATAAAACCCGGGGTCGATTTGGTCGACTAAAGGCGGTGCTCCAGCATGGCCGCAGTCAAATGACTGAAACAAGTAAAAGAGAAAGAGAAAGAGAGAGACATGCATATTTAAGGTAGCAAATACTGGATGGTAATAAAATAATTAATAAAAGATTTAAAAACACCCACTACACTCTTAGAGTTGTTAGCGTTAGGAAGGGCATCTGGTTGTAGAAACTTTGCCAGATCAGACTGGAGACTAATGCAGCCTTCTGGCTCACCAGCCCTCAGTCAAACCGTCCAACCCATGCCAGTAAGGAAAGCGGACGTTAAATGATTAAACAGAAAATGATGAGATGACAAATAACTGATAATTGACAGTAAGGGAGCAAATAACATGAGAGAATAGTAAAAGAACAGATCATCATCATTTAACGTCTGCTTTCCATGCTGGCATGGGTTGGATGATTTGACTGGAACTAGTAAGCCAGGATGGGAGCTGCACCAAATTCTGACCTGATTTGGCAAGGTTTCTACGCTTGGATGCCTTTCCTAATGCCAACCGCTCTGAAAGTGTAAGGGTGTTTTTTATGTGCCACTGACTTGACACCAGTTTCACTTGGTTTGACAGGTCTACACAAGCACAGTATATTGCCAAAGGCCTTGGTCACCTGTCGCTGCCTCCATCAGGCCCAACGCTTGAATGGTGCTTTTTACATGCCACCGGCACAAGTACCAGTCAGATGGCACTGGTATTAGCCACAACTACGATATTAAAATGAATGACACTGTTAATAATAGGCAAGATACTTATTAACTCTGAAGTTGAAGAGACCAAGGTCATATTTGGAGGAAAATAATGAGGAGGCAGTTCAGCTGTTCTAGAAAAGAAGTTCATTATACCTATCTATACTTATATAATTTGACACAAAAAAATTTAGTTTGGGAGTGAAGATCATCATCATCATCATCATCATCATCTTCTTCCATGCTAGCATGAGTAGGACAGTACCACAAGAGCTAGCCAGGCCGAAGCCAGCACCAGACTTCTGTGACTATTATGGCAGGATTTTTATAGCTGCATGATTGTGTACATAAAAGGAGCACTCCATTGGTTACGACAACGATGGACCCAGCTGATACAATCGATGGAACAGCTTGCTCGTGAAATTAACATGCAAGTGGCTGAGTACTCCACAGACACATGTACCCATAACGTAATTCTCAGGGAGATTCAACGTATTACAGATCGTGACAAGCCTGGTCCTTTGGAATACAGGTACTACTCATTTTTGCCAGATGAGTGGACTGGAGCAACGTGAAATAAAATGTCTTGCTCAAGGACACAACACATCGCCAGGAATTGAACTCACGACCTTACAATCTTGAGCCAAATGTTCTAACCACTAAGCCACGTGTCTTACATTGTGTACATATTTATATATATTAAATGAAGAAATTTTAGAATTAGTAAAGTGCTGAGAAACCCTCAGAAAATTCCAAGGACAATTTTGAAAGAACTTACAATCCATTTGACAGGAGGTTAATTGCAATTGCCGAACCAATGACTTCTTGAATATCACTGCCTATAATAGCTAACTCAATCATTATCCAGAGAAGTAGGCGAGGGAATTTGGGATATTCTTTTCTGCAGACTTGGGCTAAGTTCTCTCCTACAAAATATTAAAAATGAAGATTTGAAAGTTTTATTTTACATTTAGAGTATATTGCATGAGCTTTGTAAAAGGTGCAATTTTTATTTTACAATTATCAAATATTAATGATTAGGCATGGATGTGGTTGTCTGGTAAGAAGCTTGCCTCCCAACCACACCATTCCAGGTTCAGTCCCACTGCAAATGTCTTCCACTATACCCTGGGGCAACTAATGGCTTGTGAGTGGGTTTGGGAGACAGAAACTGAAAGAAGCCTCTTTCTCTCTCTCTCTCCTCTCTCTCTCTCTCTCTCTCTCTCTCTCTATATATATATATATATATATATATATATATATATATATATATATATATATAAATATATATATATACACACACACAGTTTATATATGTGTTTGTTTGCCCTCCCCACTGCTTGACAATCAGTGTTTACATCCCCATAATAAAGAAGTTCAGTAAAAGAGACTGACAGAATAATAATAGGCTTTAAAAAAATGGGTATTAGGGTCAATTGACTAAGAATTATTTGAGATGCTCCAGCATGACCACAGTCTAATGACTGAAACAAGCAAAAGATAAAACTCCAAACACAAACCAATGTGAAAGTTTCGTTTTCTAGAAACATTGGAGCAAACAAATCTTAAGCACAACCTGGAATAAAAGTAGAACGAAATAATTCAGGTGTGAAATTTCAGAATGTTCTGGAATAGAGACATGTTGGCCATAACTAGAAATGCTGAATAGATGCTTCATATAATTATCTTCCACAGTATTTTTTCTGGTTTTATGTTTATCATCATCATCATCATTTAACATCCGTTTTCCATGCTAGCATGGGTCGGACGGTTCAACTGGGGTCTGGGAAGCCAGAAGGCTGTGCCAGACCCAGTCTGATCTGGCAGTGTTTCTACAGCTGGATGCTCTTCCTAACGCCAACCACTCCGAGAGTGTAGTGGGTGCTTTTTATGTGCACAGGTGCCAGACGAGGCTGGCAACGGCCACAATCGAATGGTGCTTTTTACGTGCCACCGGCACGGAGGCCAGTCGGGGCGGCACTGGCAATGGCCATGTTTCAATGGTTCTATTACGTGCCACTGACACTGGTATCACAGCTCATCATCATTTAACATCTGTTGTCCTTGTTGGCTTAGATTGGACAGTTTGACTGGGCTGGCACGCTGGAAGGCTACACCAGACTCCAGTCTGATTTGGCATGGTTTTCTACAGCTGGATGCCCTTCCTAAAGCCAACCACTCCGAGAGTGTATTTGGTACCTTTACGTGCCATTTGCATGACACCGGGGTGCGTTTATGTGTCACTGGCACAGGTGCCAATTTGTGTGACATTGATATCTGCTATGAGTGCAATTTTGTTCGGCTTGATAGGTCCTCTTCTCAAGCACAACATAATGCCAAAGGTATTGGTCATTGCCTCTGTAAGGCCCCATGCTCAAAAGGAACTCAGTCACTTTATCTCTCTGAGGCCCAACACTCAAAAGGAACTCAACCACTTTGCTTCTGTCAGGCCCAACACTCAAGAGGAACTCAGCCACTTCTAATTTCAAATTCCACAGAGGATGACTTTACCTTTCATCCTCTTGGGCCTGATAAAATAAGTACCAGTTGAGTATTGGGGTTAATATAACTGACTTACCCACCTCACCCAAAATTGCTGGCCTTGTACCAAAATTTGAAATCAATATTTGAATGATATTAATTGAAGGCAGCAAACTGGCAGAGGCATGTTGGACAAAATGCTCAGTGGCATTTCTTCTGGCTTTGTATTCTGAGTTCAAATTCTGCTAAGGTTGATTTTACCTTCTACCCTTTCAGGTTTGATAAAATAAATACCAGTCAGTTACACTGATTTACCCATCAACATCATCATCACCACCACCACCATCACCATCACCATTTAATGTCTGTTGTCCATGTGGCATGGGTTGGACAGTTTGACTAGGGCTGGTAAGCCGGAAGGCTGTACCAGACTCCAGTTTGATTTGGCATGGTTTCTATGGCTGGATGCCCTTTCTAATGCCAACCACTTTGAGAATGTAATAGTTGCTTTTATGTGCCACCAGCACAGGTGCCATTTGTGGGCCACAGGTATCTGCCACAAGTGTGATTTTGGTGGGCTTGATGGGTCTTCTCAAGCACAACATAATACCAAAGATCTCAATTATTGCCTCTGTGAGGCCGAACACTTGGAAGGTGCCTTTTACATGCCACCAGCATGGGTGCAGTTACATGACACCAGCATCAGCCACAACTACAATTTCACTTGGCTTGACAGGCCTTCTCAAGCGCAATGTATCGCCAAAGATCTCAGTCACTAGTCATTGCCTCTGTGAGGCCCAAAGTTCACCACCTCATCCCATGTCTTCCTGGGTCTACCTCTACTACAGGTTCCCTCCACAGTTAGAGGTCAACACTTCTTCACACAGCTGTCCTGCTCCAAAATTAGAAACCAAGATTACTATCATCATTTGTTTTTGTAACTCGAAACAATAAATGATGAGGAACAACAAAAGACAGAATTAAATGATATAATGAATAAAAAGAGATATAATTACCAGTGACAGATCCAAGTCGAGCTGCCAGGAGTTGTAATATCAAACCCATGAATGTTGACCAAAACAACATCCATAATAACTATGAAAAATCAAAAAGAGAAACGAAAATAGAAAATCAACAGAAGTTTACAATGTTGTCACATCTAAATACTTAGTGAAAACCTCAAATCGGTGTTACTATGTGATCCTCTATATGAGTAGTCATGTACCTCCTCTGCAGCAAGAAACCTGTTCTGTTCCGTTCCGGCCCTTTTCTCTCTTACTTTAATCTTCTCTACTCCTCATCTCCTAACATGAAGTTGCCCACCTCAGGGCTTAAGGTCCTGCAAGTAGTTGGCATTAGGAAAGGCATCTAGCTATAAAAACCACACTGTAACAAGAAGGAAATTGGAAAGACGATACCACATTGGTTAGGATAATGTGTATGTAAGAAGGTTTCAGATATAAGTGTATTTTTTTTATAGCTAGATGCCTTTCCTAATGCCAACTACTTTACAATATTTACTGGGGTCTTATTTTCATGTCACCATGAAGCTTGCAGGATCATAAGCCCTGAGGTGGGCAACTTCATGTTAGGAGACGAGGAGTAGAGGAGATTAAAGTAAGAGAGAAAAGGGCCGGAACAGAACAGGTTTCTTGCTGCAGAGGAGGTACATGACTACTCATATAGAGGATCACATAGTAACACCAATTTGAGGTTTTCACTAAGTTTTTGGATGTGACAACATTGTAAAATGTATACATGGATGTACTATTAAATATCAGAAGACAATGGGTTTTTTCTGCAAATGAACATCACAATTTATTCCATGGTCACACATAAAGCAGTAGGCATATCAGAGATAAGTGTTTAAGGCAACAGGGTGTAGCAAGACATGAGTAAATTTCTTAATAAAATCAAGGTAGTTAGATTCAGTACTTGGCTGCAAATCTAAAAAATCCAATGAGTTTTGAAGTGGTTGTGAGGTGAGGTAGAAATTCCATAGTTGTATGAACGGTGTTAATTTAACAATGTTTTGTCATCTGGACAAAGAACTGATGTGTTTACATCTTGATGACTTCTCAGAAACTGATTATTGCCTTTCAAAACTTGTGCTTCACTGCTAGGTCATATATATCCTTCCATGGCCAGCAGTGATTGGATGTTTTGGGCATAGCACAGTGTACTATGCCACCACAACAAAATAGTGCTAACTTGTTTTGCTACTATACAATTAACAGACAGTAGAGCCTATTGGATCCTATCAAACAATCCAGCCTATTGCCAGCAGAGAACATAAATATTAGATGATGATGATGAACTTAGTCAAACAAGGATCTTTCAGCCAGAAGCATGATTTGTAGGTTTTAAGTTAGTTTGACAATATTATACACAAACAATTCGACAGCTGTTACATCATCATCATTTATAGTCTGTTTTTCATGCTGGCATGGGTTGGGCGATTTGACTGAGGACTAGCAAGCCAGGAGGATGCACCAAGCTCCAGTTTGATCTGGAAATATTCCTACAGCTGGATGCCTTTCCTAATGCCAACCACTCCAAGAATGTAGTGGATGCTTTTTACATGCCACTGGCATGGGGGCCAGTCAGGCAGCACTGGCATTGGCCACATTCAGATGGTGCTTTTTACATGCTACTAGCACAGGAGCAAGTTGGGGCAGGGGTTGCTGGCATTGACCATGTTTGGATAGTGCTTTTTACATTCCACAGGCATGGGGAGTCACATTTTAATCAATTTCACTGAAACTTCCTTTTTTTTTTGCAGTTCTATATGTAAAAGATGAGGAATTATGTACATTATTTACATTTCACGGATAATTGTCCTCATCTCGTTTGCTGTTTACACAACGTTTCACCTGATATACCCTCCAGCCTTCATCAGGTGTCTTGGGGAAATTTTGAACCTGAGTTCTCAATCCTAAGGTATTTTTTTATGTTATTATTATTATTATTCATGTCACTGCCTAGAATCAAACTCAGAATCTTGGGGTTAGTAGCCCGTGCTCTTAACGACTATGCTGTATGGCCAGCAGTAATCTGAATAATAATAATAATATTAACATCGAAAAATACCTTAGGAATGAGAACCGAGGTTCAAAATTTCCCCAAGACACCTGATGAAGGCTGGAGGGTATATCAGCTGAAATGTTGTGTTAACAACAAACAAGATGAGGACAAATATCCACCAAACATAAATAATGTTCTTTTTTTTTCCATAGCAGGAAGTATTATTTGATTTGCTTTACCATGAAATAGTTTAACATATGACCTCATTTTGAATCTTACAAATTCACTTCATTTACATTACTAATGTATTTAAGAAAGCCATAAATTCTTCAACAGTGATTTTCTTTGATGTATTCTGACAGAAAAACTAATTATTCCACTTGCTTAATACTCATTAGGATTGACTTCTGCTTGAATATCATTTAGAATTCTATCAAAAATATTTTTTACAGAATACTTTCTACCAGAAATTTATGTAAGATATATTCTTATCGAAGCTATGTTTTGCTTGCTGGTTTTTTTTTATTTATTTATATATATATATATATATATATATATATATATATATATATATATATATAAATAGGATTAGGAGTGGCTGTGTGGTAAGTAGCTTGGTTATGAACCACATGGTTCTGGGTTCAGTCCCACTGCGTGGCACCTTGGGTAAGTGTCTTCTACTATAGTCTTGAGCCAACCAAAGCTCTTGTGAGTGGAACTGGTAGATAGAAACTGAAAGAAGCTAGTTGTCATCATCATCATTTAACGTCCATTTTCCATACTGGTATGGGTTGGACGGTTTGACTGAGGACTGGTGAGCTAGATGGCTGTACCACCTCCAATCTGATTTGGCACATGTTTTCTACAGCTGGATGCCCTTCCTAATGCCAACAACTCTGAGAGTGTAGTGGGTGCTTTACCGTGCTACTGGCATGAAGGCCAGTCAAGCAGTAGTGGCAACAGCCATGCTCAAATGGTGTATTTTATGTACCACCTGCACAGGAGCCAGTCCAGTGGCACTGGCAACAACCTCGCTCACATGTTATTTTTCACGTGCCGGTAAGGCGATGCTGGTAAAGATCATGCTCGAATGGTGCTTTTTTACATGCCACCGGCAAGGGACACAGTCAGCAACCCTGGCAACAATTGGGCTTGGATGGTGCTTTAACATTCTACTAGCACGGGTGACAGTCACGCAGTGCTGTCATCGGCCACATCAGCGAATTTGATTTCACTTGCCTCAACAGGTCATTGCAAGCAAATTTTAGTATCCAACAAAAGAAAGGTACACACAAGTGAGCTGGTTACACAGCTGGCTTAGGTCACGGGTTATGGTCTCATTTGGGTTGCCGGGTCTTCTCCAGCACACACATATACATATATGCAAACTTTAGGTTAGTTAAAATATGTTTGTGATGTATTTCGTCTTCTAAAGGCAAATTTACTGCAGTTACCATGGAGAAAAAATTCTCTTTTATGGTAAAAAAGGTCATATCTGTCCAGTGATGTACCCTGTCAGATTCCTAGATTGTTTCTAGCTCTTTAGGTATTATCAATGGAAAATACTGAAGAGAGATAACTCTGGGCAGATTTTGAAGTCATAGCTTTAACTTATAACACAATCAACAATACTGATTCAGTTGCGCTATTAGACAACCAAGTCAGAAGAAATTCAGCAGTATCAGTGCCAAACAGTGTTTAGGAATTGGAGAGCTTTATAAATATATATCATCATCATCATCAACATCTGTTTTCCATGCTGGCATGGGTTGGACAGTTTGACTGAGGTCTGGGAAGCCAGGAGGCAGCACCATACTCCAATCTAATCTGGCAGTGTTTCTACAGCTGGATGTCCTTCCTAACGCTAATCACTCTGAGAGTATAGTGGGTGCTTTTTACATGCCACCGGCACAGGGGCCACTGGGGGCTGGCAACGACCACATTTGGATGATGCTTTTACATGCCACTAGAACGGGGAGCCAGACAGGCGCTGCTGGCATCAGCCATAACTACAATTTCCATTCGATAATGCATCCTCAGTATTTTGAAGAGCCTGAAACCATTGTATATATATATATATTATATATATATATATATATATATATATATATGTATGTATATATGTATGTATGTATGCATGTGTGTGTGTGTATGTGTTTGCCCATCACCACTGCTAGACAACCAATGTTAGTTTGTTTACATCCCTGTAACTTAGCAGTTCAGCAAAAGAGAGCCAATAGAACAAATATGAGGCTTAAAAGAAATGCATTGGGGTTAATTCCTTTGACTAAAACCTCTTCAAGGTAATGCCCTGGTTTGGCCACAGTCTACTGACTAAAACAAGTAAAAGAGAGGAGGTTCCAAAGTTTGGGTCAGCAACTTTAGAACCAAGAACAAGAAACATTTTTGTTATTTACGCACATAAAACCATAACATTTTTTTGTGCTAATTTCATTTTAATTTTTTTATTTTTCATTTCACACATGGAATATGAAATTATTTCTTACCTTATATTTAACAATGACTCCTGTCTGAAGGTCAGATTCTATATTACCTGGATCCAAGTAAGCAATACTCATCAGAAAACCTGGACCTGTAAAAGCCCATAGTTTTCGGAAGCTAAACCTTCTTGGCTGGAAATAAAACATTAAAAGAGAAAAAAATTTAAATTAAAAATACATCAATTTAGATATTTGTATACTGTTATCACCATGAAGATGTCTTCTTGTAAGTGAAGCCTAATTTCCTTATTTAGTTGGTGGAGAAAGGGGCAATGATCATAGCCTACTGTAGACCCTTCCAGATTGTTGAGATCATGGCAGTTGTTGTAATCCTTTAATCCAAGTGTTATCCTTCATAGTCCAGTTCCAGTGACTTGCCTGGACCAATGTAAACCTTCTATGCCAGATGTCCTGATTGAGTGATGACACATGAATGTCTGGCCTGGACTTTAGTCCCATTAGTCTTTCACAAGCTGAAATATCTCATCTGTGCATGCCATGATTACAGATGATAGCAGCAGTTCACTAACTGAACTGGTTGCTCCTGGCCATTGACAGTTTGTTGTCTGTCCAGCCATACAACATCTCATGATATTTGCCATTGATTCAATAAGATTCATTTACAGAAATAGCTCACATCCATTGTGTTGTATCCCATAATTTCAAAATACCCTGACTAGGGTGGTTACATGCCATTTAACCCAATATCTGGGACCCTGACAGGTGCTACCACTCTGGGACAGAGTAGACCTGGGAACAATAGTGCGTGAGAGGTTGTTCTTTGATCTTCAAAATCCTGGAACTCTTGAACCAAGACACCAACTACTGGATGCAGTTTAAAAAATTTGGGGGAAGGAGGCAAAGCCAATTACATTGACCCCAGTTCCTGACTCATATTGACTCTGAAAGGACAAATGGTAGAGTGAAAGTCAGCCTTGGCAAAACAGAGACACTGGTTAACTTGACAGTGTTGTCCTCGAGAAGGTCTGCTTCTTGTTTTATCAAGAATACAAGCAGATGAACAGTTTAGAGGTGGGTTTTCTGCTAGTCTATGCAATATACATTTAATTGCAGGTGTGGCTGTGTCGTAAAAAGCTTGCTTCCCTACCACATGGTTCTGGGTTCAGTCCCACTGCATGGCACCTTGGGCGAGTGTCTTCTACTATAGCCTTGGGCTGACCAAAGCCTTGTGAGTGGATTTGGTAGATGGAAACTGAAAGAAGCCCATTGTGTGTGTGTGTGTGTGTGTGTATGTGTTTGTGTGTCTGTGTTTGTTCTCTCACCATCACTTGACAACCAATGTTGGTGTGTTTATGTCCCCGTAACTTAGTGATTTGGCAAAAGAGACCAATAGAATAAGTACTAGGCTTACAAAGAATAAGTCCTGGGGTTAATTTGTTTAACTAAAGGCAGTGCTCCAGTCAAATGATTGAAACAAGTAAAAGAATATATATACATATATATAATCTTGTCTTCATATATATCAAATGATTTTGTCCATTTTTTTTTATTATGAAAGACATTTTATTATCAACAACAGATTTTTACAAGAAGAGAATGGAAAAAAAATTCCAAGTATAAAAGATCTCACCCTAACTCTAACCCTAAATCTAAAATAGATTGAAATGCAATAGATCGATACTAGGGTTATAATTATGGGTGACAATTTCATACGACACCGCTACTGAAAATGGGATTTTTTTCTAGTGGTGTCAAATGAAAATGTCACCCATAATTATAACCCTAGTATCGATCTATTGCATTTCAATCTATTTTAGATTTAGGGTTAGAGTTAGAGTTAGGGTTAGGGGTGGGGGAAGGGTATCTTTTTTTCTTCGCAAATGTAAATAAACCCAATCTGTTTCTTAAACGAGGGACATATTCATACAGCACGGAATGTTTTCACCCCAAATGGAGGTCAGCGATTGGTTAAAATTGCCAAAATGCTTGAAATTAAAGTGGAAATATGTTACAACATATAGAATTTTCTCAATAAAGCCAAGAAAAAAATGATGTTTTATAAACACATTCTACCAGTATACGAAGTTTAAAAGTGTTTAGTTAACTAGAAATGTTGTTGACATGTGCCGTTCAAAAGGAAAAGATCCCACGTCTGAATTACCAAGAGTGGATATCTTAACTTAGCTGGGTTGCGTTGTGTGCACATATGAGAGGAATATTAGGTACAAACACACCTACACGGAGTCTTGATATTCAATAGTCAAATATTGTTGGTGTGTGTACTATACCGAACTAGCGAGGGACCTCAATTTAAGTACCTAATTCAACTGATTCTGAATTGTATTTTAATATTAATATAGGTGATGGTGTGGTTGTGTGGTAAGAAACTTGCTTCCCAACCACATGGTACTCAGTTCAATCCCACGAGTGTATTCTACTATAGCGTTGAGCTGACCAAAGCCTCTGGTAAAAAGAAGTGAAAGAAGCCCGTCAAATATGTGCGCGCGCGAGTTTCACCAACGCTTGACAACTAGTATTGGTGCGTTTACATCCCTGTAACTTAGCAAATTGACAAAACAAACTGATATAAGTATAGGGCTTCAAAAAATAAGCGCTGGGGTTGATTCACGTGACAAAAATTCTTCAATGCGGGAGCCCCAGCATGGACACAGTCTAATATATAAAACACACACACAAACTTATATAGATATGTATGTGTGTGTATTGTCCCCCAACACCATTCGACAACCGGTATTGGTTTGTTTAGGTCCCCGGAATTTAGCGGTTCAGCAAAAGCATCCTATAAAATGAGTACGAAACTATTAAAAAATAAGTAGCGGGGTCGATCTGTTCGACTAAACACCTTTCAATGCGGTGCCCCAGGATAGCCGCAGTGCAATGACTGAAAAGAATAAAAAAAAAAAAATTACGATATATATCAAGCTAATCAGACGAACTTTTCGATTTCTGTACATATAAGTAGATAATAAAGTAATGGAAGACTAGTCTCGAAGACGTAGAAAGGTCGCGCATGTTATATGCTTCCGAAAGTAGCATTGATTAAATTCAATTCTTGTAAGTTGAAAAGAGATTGTCTTAAGTTACATGCACGATGCAATGTTTACACTTTGATGGATGTCCAATATCATTTTTATCTTATATATTGTTAACGGGGGTAACGTGGCATCGTTGCGATCTACGAAAAGAAGACTGGAGTTTAACAATTGTTTACTTTCCAGTTTGATGTTATTTTATACTATAACATGTTCATTGTATGAAAGATCGGTGTCTGTTAGAGGACAAGGTTTCGTGCAAGGTAATTATTTTCCGACGGACCGGGGCATGACACGCAGTGCGTCATATATAATTCAATTGTTATATAGAACACACACATATATATATATATAGTACCGGAAAACATTTTCGGGCAAATTTACGCTTGTAAACAAATCCATTATGTAATCAAAAAATGTGACTTAAAACACAACTGAAAGGTTTTATACCGCCTAAATATATTTTTAATTAATAACATTATCGATGTTTATATAATAAGAATAATTCATGTGAAAATGGTATGAAGTGCTTAATTTTCATGTAGACTTGTGATATGTGTTTACTGATTTATTCTATAAAATAAATATAGATCTTTAAGTGGCACTTATACTGCTAGAAATAGTAGCTAAGTTCCAATTAAATTACTGTACTCGTAAAAAGAGAACACGTGAAATAAGGCCTAGATACTTCAATAAAGATGGGATTGTCACGGCTGGAATACGTTCGATGAGGATTAACCTGGGGTTAAAGACTAACAACAATAAATTAGAGAAAACCTCCGTGGTTGTTAGACATGATAGAAATAACAAAATATACCACATCTTCATTAACCAATACGATACTACTATGTCAACGGTACAAATTGGATAACATCACCGAAAGTTGGGATTGTCACGGTTGGAATGATTTTGAGCATAGAGGTAGTTGATCAAGGTTGCCTTACAGTCTAACATCCATTTTATTATGAAATATAAACAATTGTGAGAATTTATTTTATGGAAAGAAGTAAGGACGGTCGTATTTAATACAAAGGCCTGTCATATATAGGTCTTCGTATTTTTTTTAATACGCATTTTTTAATTCGCATTTTTTTTTAGAAAATTTATTATTAGTATTCGTATTTTTTCTTTTTTAAATGAAAAACTTTCAATGACAACGTCTTACATTTTCCATCATATTTATTTACATTTGAAAAAAATAAAGCGACAAGAGAAGATCCAACAACGATTGAAAAAAAAATGTTAATTAACAGCACAAAATAAGGAAAGATTTCCAGACAATGGACATGAATCAGAATAAAAACAGTAATAAACGAGTGAAGAACAAATATGTGCAGTGCGTGTGTTTATTTGGCAAAAAAAAAAAAAGACCATTCTAAAAACAACAATAATTATTTCGGGAAAAAAATCCCCAAAACAAGACAATAATTATTGTTATCTCTTATTGTTTTTATAAAGAAACCAAAATAAATCAACTTACATTAGTATTTATATTTGGATTTACATTTATATTATCCGCTGAAACTCCAGCTTCCACATGGTTTGTTTGGTCATCCGGAGAAGAGCAGTCGTTTTGTTTATCATCGTCATGTTCACCTGTGAAAAGCTTTTCTGTTTGTTCGTCGGCTGAATTTTCTGGCAAAACATCATTAGATGATTGCTGAGTATTATTTCGATGGACTGCTGTCATTAGTACATGTAAAGTGAGAGTTATTTATTTCATCTAAGTAGGCAACACTTGTCCATGTTCAACCAGCCCATAGTATGATCACATGATGACTACACACACATACACACCCATATATACATACATATATCGTCGGTAAAACATAAATCTGGAAAAGAAGCGCATTCTAAGTTATAGAGCAGTATATAATATGGTTCTTTACCTTTTGAACGGCACATGTCACAAGAGGAAAAGATCCTATTATATAAATAAAGTTAGATAAGGCCGGTTTCACATCCATAAAGCGCTTTATATATATATATATATATATATTATATATATATATATTATATATATATATATATATATATATATATTGGGTTGGTGCATAGTTATTGTGGCTTTTTAACAAATTTTATTCAACAAAAACAACAACAATATTTAACAAAAACATCTTTAAATGACAGTCTGACCATCTGCCAAGCAAATGGGAAGCAGTAATTGAAGTAGATAGTGATTATGCTCCGGAATAATCATTTAAAGATGTTTTTGTTACATGTTGTTATTGTTTTTGTTGAATAAAATTTGTTAAAAAAAAAGCCGCAATAATTATGCCCCAACCCAATATATATATCAAGAAAAAAAAGTCGTCAGAATTTTGGAAAAAAATATTTTTATTTCTTCATTATTATCTATATACGCGTCTAAATATTTGTCCTTTCCCTTGTCAGGGGTGAAGTGGAATTTATTTCTGACTATTGATTCATCATTTAAATTTTTATGGCTGGAGAATCCTATAAGTTGGCGGTGGCAGTTGAAGTTTTCAATATCAGATTTCAGTTCAATGAGATGCGAGGTGGGGGTCGGGGCAAACTTTTGAAACCTTTTAATAGGAGATTCATCTCATTCTTGTTGAGGTTCCTATTGACAAATTTATGATCTTTGGGTCTATATGTTGTGTGTGTTCATTAAAATTTTGTGTATTATTGGGTCCAGTGTGTGATTTTGGTATTTTCTTCCTAAAAAAGGAATAGTGTTGCTATGTCTCCATTTTCTGATCTCGGCATTCTGGTTTCCATGTAGGTGGGAGGATGGTTCATATTATTCTACCTGTGGTATTCGAGTACTATTTTTTACCTTGTTTCCCATTTATGTGCTTACTTTTGTGTATGTGTGTGTATATATATATATATATATATATATGTATCATCATGATCATCATCGTTTAACGTCCGCTTTCCATGCTAGCATGGGTTGGACGGTTCAACTGGGGTCTGGCAAGCTCGAAGGCTGCACCAGGCCAGTCAGATCTGGCAGTGTTTCTACAGCTGGATGCCCTTCCTAACGCCAACCACTCCGAGAGTGTAGTGGGTGATTTTATGTGCCACCGACACAGGTGCCAGACGAGGCTGGCAGACGGCCACGCTCGGATGGTGTTTTTATGTGCCACCGACACAGGTGCCAGACGAGGCTGGCAGACGGCCACGCTCGGATGGTGTTTTTATGTGCCACCGACACAGGTGCCAGACGAGGCTGGCGAACGGCCACGCTCGGATGTTGTTTGTTACGTGCCCACAGCACGGAGGCCAGTCGATGCGGTACTGGCTACGGTCACGTTCGGATGGTTTTCTTATGTGCCACCCACAATGATACAAATTCCATTGATGTTCATCTATTTTTATTTGGTTTAATTTGATTTGATTTTGATTTTGATTTTGATTTTCACTTGCCTCAACAGGTCTTCACAAGTGTCACAAGGAGGAAAGTATGCACAGGTGGACTGACTACGTCCCAGGTAGGGGCCACGGGTTATGGCTTCACTAGTCTTGTCGGGTCTTCTCACGCACAGCATACTTCCATAGGTCTCGGCCTCTAGCCATTTCCATGGTGAGACCTAACGTTCGAAGGTCGTGCTTCACCACCTCGTCCCAGGTTTTCCTGGGTCTACCTCTTCCACGGGTTCCCTCAACTGCTAGGGATTGGCACTTTCTCACACACCTATCTTCATCCATTCTCGCCACATGACCATACCAGCGCAATCGTCTCTCTTGCACACCACAACTGATGCTTCTTAGGTACAACATTTCTCTCAAGGTACTAACGCTCTGTCGAGTATGTACACTGACATTAAACATCCATCGGAGCATACTGGCTTCATTCCTCACGAGCTTACGCATGTCCTCAGCAGTCACGGCCCATGTTTCACTGCCATGTAGCATGGCTGTTCGTACACATGCATCATACAGTCTGCCTTTTACTCTGAGCAAGAGGCCTTTAGTCACCAGCAGAGGTAAGAGCTCCTTAAACTTTGCCCAGGCTATTCTTATTCTAGCAGTTACACTTTCAGCGCACCCACCCCCACTACTGACTTGGTCACCTAGATAACGGAAGCTATCAACTACTTCTAGTTTTTCCCCCTGGAAAGTGACGGAAGTTGTTTTCTGCAGATTTTCGGAGGTCAATGCTCCCGAGCATCTGCCACATACAAAAACTATCTTCCCAGTTAGCCTACCTTTGACATTGCTGCACCTCTTATGTGTCCATAGTTTACACTGGGTACATCTTATATATATATAATCCTCATCATCGTTTAACGTCCGTTTTTCACGCTAGCATGGGTTGAACGTTTTGTCTGGGGTCTGGGAAGCCAGGAGGCTGCACCAAGCTCCAGTCTGATCAGACTGTTTCTACATCTGGATGCCCTTCCTAATGCCAACCACAATGTGAGTGTAGTGGGTGCTTTTTATGTGCCACAGGGGCCAGAGGAGGCTTATATATATATATATATATATATATAACCCTAAGATTCCAAGTTCAATTCCAGGTAGTGACCTGAATAATATTAATAAATAATAATACTAAATAAATTCCCTGATGCAGTACTAGGCAGTGGCTCTCATGGCCTCTGATCTTAACTGACTGGAAGTGTTATCATGTACATTGTTTTGTCTTGGTATAAAAGATGGGCTATAGCAAATATTCTGCTCAATACCACAGATTTGCTTGACAGTTGTTTGACCTTAACCAGTTGAGCATGTCCCTTAGTGGCTAATGATATGTGTATCTCTGATCATGAGCAAAAGTAGTGGGGAAGCATCAAAGCCATGTGTTGAGAGGGATTCTTTGGGGTTTGGATAATTCACATTTTGAAACATGGGTGTTTTGTTCAACATCCTTAAACAACCCTTAATCAGGGACCTTTTGAGCGGGATGGGCTACACAACCAGAAGAAAAATTCTAACTGGGTCCCACCTGCAAGGTCATGCACTGTTTATCTTGATATGAGATCACCATGTCGCGCACATATGCTTGTGATGCATGTGCCTGGTGTACCCTTATCAGACGAGTAGTCATGATGGGTATACTGGGCTTCATATATTTTACCCCAGTGTCACTTTGATGGCATGCACTGCTCTCTCACTCAATAATAATAATAATAACAACACAACAACAACAACATTGAAAAATACCTTAGGAATGAGAAACGAAATACTGTTAAGCATTTTGTCTGGTGTGCTAATATTTCTGCCAGCTCATCACCTTTACATCATCTATTATTACATACACAATTATGTATATAATAATCCTTTCTACTATAGCCACAAGGCCCAGAATTTGAGGGGAGGGGTTTATGTAATCATATACATGTGTATATAATTAAAAGCCCAGGCTTGGCTATAGATGCAAGCATGGCTGTGAGGCAAGTTTGCTTCCTAACCACATGGTTCTGAGTTCAGTTCCACAGCATGACACCTTGGGCAAGTATCTTCTACTACAGCCCTGGGCCAATCAAAGCCTTGTGAATGAATTTAGTAGATGGAAACTGAAAGAAGCCCATCATATATACATATATATATCTAGGTAAGTATGTATTGGTATGTATGCATGTATGTATGTATGTATGTATGTATGATGTATGTATGTATGTATGTATGTATGCATGCATGTATGTATGCATGTATATATGCATGTCTGCATGTATGTATATATGTATGTATGTCTGAATGTATGTATGTATCAGGTACGTGCTGTTAGTAATTACTCAGGGTAGGCAGTTGGTGACGTTTATGTAGTAAAACACAAAAAAAAAAAAAGTGAAACATAGGCGTGCGACTGAGGTGGAGGCAGATTTACTTTGCATAAAGAAAACATTGTTGTAGGAATGTACACAGCATGTGTACTACAGCAGTTCTATGCATAGCTTAAACACAGAGACTGAAAAGCAGAGGCGAATTATGCTAACCTAATCAATAAAAAAATAAAATATTTTGCATTTTATCCATAGTAATCAGAGTAACCTTCATAATTTTATTGAATTTGGTGCATAATTTGCCGTAAAAGGAAAATGTTACAATCAATCAATTTTATTCAGGGTAGGCACTGCCTACCTTACCTGCCCAGGCAGCACGTCCCTGGTATGTATGTATGTGTATATGTGAGTGTGTGTATATATTTATGTCTCCTTACCGTGACATGGTGTGATAGCTGTAAAAGAAAGTGACTCTCATACAGGCAATGTCAATCATTTCCAATATTCTGAAAGAACTGGTGTGGGTGCTGGTGTCATGTAAAAAGCACCCAGTACACTCTGTGGAGTCGTTAGCGTTAGGAAGGGCATCCAGCCGTAGAAACTAAAGCAAGACAGACAATGGAACCTGGTGCAGTGCCTGGCCTTACCAGTACCTATCAAGCTATCTAGACCATGCCAGCATGGAAAACAGACATCAGATGATGATGATGATTATGATCATGATCATGATATATCTGTTAATATTTCACTAACACATTGTGATACTGATAATACTGTGTTAAGGCTCAGTATACATGTATTTCAGAAAAAGGCATTTGCTGAAACAGAGCGTAGTAAGAGATTATATAAATGGCAAGTGATCAAGAAATTATGTAATTAATTTCATTACCTTATGACAAAAACAGCTGTAAGTTAATGAAATTCATTATAATAATTTCTTGTTCTTTTGTCATTTATATAATCTCATATGTGTATGTGTGTGTGGAGAGAGAGAGCGAAACAGAGAGAGAAAGAGAGAGAGGGAGAGAGAAAGTGAGAGAGAAAGAGGGAGAGACCTCACTTGGCCCTGCTTGCCTGAGATTTGAAACCAAATCCATTCGCTTGTTGCTTGTCAAGCCAGCAAGAAATCCTTTGCATCTTCGCACCAGATGATTAATGGGGAATGCTTGACCTCCAAAGACTTTTGCTGGTCATGGAAAGGTCAATCCTTTGTTTAAGATTTGACCCACATTCTAGCATAGTCTATATAACAGAAACCATTTCTTTTCTGGATCTTTTTGCTTCATGACCAAGAGCAACACTTCCCTTTGTCCTTCAGATGTCATATGAAGAGAAACTTTTGACCAAAACCAAGAAAGGACCGTGCCACCTTTATCCTTTTTCCCTCTCTTGTCAACACAGTGCAATCTTTACTTTTCCCCTCTCTACTAACACATAGCAGCTTCCACAACCAAACCATTTGTCACTGTCACCGTGATTACTGCTATTTCACTAATCGCTTGTCAGGCAAATAAAAAAATGTAAATAATATTTGTTCCAATAATAAATCCCTGAGTTAGATGTAAACAGTAACAGCATGGAATCGTGACATATATTTGCCACTTAAATGTGACGGACCCATAGGGGACGATGCTGCTGTTGCTTATAGCTCCAGGAAGACATCTTGTCCAGTTGGCTAATGACACACGGTCTGTGTCTGATTAGTATTTGCGAAGGGGAATCATCGTTCCCATCACAAATATTAATCAGACACAGACAGTGTGTCATTAGTCAGCTGGATGAGGTGTCTTCCTGGGGCTATAAACAACAGTAGCACTGTCCCCTATGGGTCTGCCACATTTAGGTGACAAATAACATTTGTTCCTTTTTGGTGTTATTTTTCGATGTTCTTCACTGGTATCTCTGACGTGAGAACCTCAAGAGTTACATTTACATGCTACATTTGGTAGTCGTTTACATCATATCAATGTGATTCTACATGTTCCCATAGCTGCTACACACACACACACACACATTTCTGGAGAGAGAGGACAAACTTATTTTGCTTTCCATCTACAAAATTCAGTCACAAGGCTTTGGTCAGCCTGAGGCTATAGTAGAAGCCACATGCAGTGGCACTGAACTCAGGGCCATGTGGTTGGGAAGTAAGCTTCTTACCACACAGACACACACATATATATACGACAGGCTTCTTTCAGTTTCCATCTACCAAATCCTTTTACAAGACTTTAGTCAGCCTGGAGCTACAGAAGAAAACAGCAGCTCAAAGTGTTACAGTTGGACAAAGCACATCAAAAAAATAAATAAATAAATAAAATTTTTTAAATATGCCTTATCTTTCTAAGGACAACAGGGTCTGTTTTGGAGGAGATTTTTTTTGTTATTTCAGTGTCCCCTCTAGATGCCATATTACTAATGTTCCCTTAAAACTATACTAAACATACTTTTCCATTTTACTCATTAGATGGAGGCCATGCCGGGGTTTCTTTTGGTTCCCATCTACCAAATCCACTCACATGGCCCAAAATTATGGTTGAAGACACTTGCTCAAGGTTGCACACAGTGGAACTGAACCTGAAATGATATGGTTGGGAAGCAAAGCTTCCTACCACACCAGTGCCTAAAAGTTAGTAAAAACATATAAGTTTTCTATTATTAAGGTGGCATTTGGAATGAAAGTGAATAAAGTCTTTTTGGAAATGTAACTGACTGGCAAATAGCTTGATCTGAGACTGTTGAAACTTAAACAATTACAACATGGCCTGCCTCACTATATTTTTAGAGTATCTCCTGACATGTCTCCACCACCATCTCTCATACTCTTTCCAGCTTTATTTCTCTCTCTCTAAGTCTCTCTTTCTCTCCTTTCACCTCCAACTGAGGAACCCTTGAATCTCTTCTACAGCAAGGAACTTATCTCTATCTCTCTATTAGTCTTTTTAACCTCTCAGCAACTGGCACAAAGCAACCTCCCTCAATACTATCCTCTCCCTCCCAATTCAAGGAACTTTGTCTTGCATTGCAAGCTGCTTGGTGACCTCACCGCTGCTGGTGCCACATAAAAAAAGTGCCCAGTACACTCTGCAAAATGGTTGGCTTTAGGAAAGGCATCCAGCCATTGAAACCATGGCAAAACTGACAATAGATACTGGCTCTGTCTTTTAGCATGCCAGCACTTGTCAAACTAACTCATGCCAACAAGGAAAACAGATGTGAAATGACAGTGATGATCATGATGATGGTGATGATGACGACGGCGAGGATGACGATACATATTAGTCATTCAAAAACACACAAAGACTTAAATTCACTGAAACATTTACCATTTGGTGTCAAAATAACGGTTCTTAAGTATATTTAGGCTGGAATATTTATATTTAAATACGAGTATTTTAAGATAAGCAGCTTTGTATCATAGATCTTCAGTGGGTTGGTTTGATATAGGTTAAAGTTACTTTTAATTCTACTCATATTTCAAGATATATTTAGTAATGTTCTGGAATAGGTTTTGAATAGATTTCCTCTTAGTCACATTAGCCAAGAGTTCTTTGTTTGTTTGTTTTTTTAATTTAAAGAAGTAAGCTTTTTAAGGATGTTTTAGCAAATTTTGATTGTTTCATTCCCTCTCCACTCCCGTTTCCTTCTGTAAGCCAGTGTTGGTAAATGTTTTTCCTAAATGGTTTTCATGATAAACTCTTATCAAAGACAAGTGTTACTTAAATAACAATCCTCCAAAGCTAATTACTTCCTTAATTGAAAAGTGTTTTAAAGTTACATGCAGTTTTTTTTTTTATCATTATTGTTTTTAGATATCAAAATGAAGTAACAGATTTTATTTTTGTTTGCAGTTGAAGATTATTGATAGACCCTCTCACCATGCAGCAAATATTATCTATGTCAATCCCTTTATTTTATGAAAAATTGATAAAAACAGAAAATTGAAAAGAAAAAAAAATGTAGTTGCCATTCTTTTGACATACTTTCTAGTTCAGTAGTTCTCCTGTATTTAGGGGTTGCGTATGAATTATTCCATTTTGTGAGAATTTACCAATATGTCATGTGACTAATACTGAACTGGACCAGGGTCTCTATCTAATGTGGAAGCTGTGAATTTGAGCTTGAGATCATACTGGTTTGATGAGCCTACTCTACCACACGGAGTGGATTTAGTAGACAGAAACTGAAAGAAGCCCATCTTTTATACATATATATATATTATATATAAGTTCTGAACGTTTTTAAGCTAAATCTTTTAATGCTTCATTGAATACACCTGAAATGTAGCACAGTTAAAACTTTGGCATTGCTTGAAGTGGTGGTGCATCTCTTCTTTGTTCTTGACTAAAATTAGAGTTATCTTTCATTCCGGTTACCCTTTATCAGTATTTGAAAGGGATAACCAAAAATGTCATATTCACATTGTAATGCTTTTCTTTTTTAAAAAAGGGGAAAATGCTGCAAAGACTTGCAAAAACATTTGTGAAATTTCTGGTGAATCAACTGTTTGAAGATGGTTTGCAAAATTTGAAGATGGAGAGTTTAGCTTGGAAGTCACAGTGGAAGACCTTCAAAATTGGATGAAGATGTTTCAAAAGTAAAAATCAAAGAAAACTCAATTATCATGACTAGAGAATTAGCAGATGAGTTGGAAGTTTCTAAAAGTATGGCTCATGAACACCTAGTAAAGCTAGAAAAGATTTCTTGCTATAATGTATGTATCTTTCTAACTAGAAAGGGTATGGCTTGGTCAGCCTGTAATGACATGCATAAGATCTGGTCATCAAATCTAAGTAGAGACTTCAAACTTGAAATCTTCAAAGCCACAGTCGAACCAATTCTACTATATGACTCAGAAACCTGGACGTTATCAAAGAAGCTTGAGAGGCGGTTGGATGGAACCTACACTCGCCTCCTTATGAGAGCTCAAAATCTCTCGTGGAAGCGCCATCCAACCAAAATGCAAATATATGGGAAACTACCACCTGTGTCATCTCTTGTGAAAGGTAGGAGAGTCCAGTTTGCTGGACATTGTTGTAGAGCTGAAAAAGAAGTAATTTCTACTCTTCTCCTCTGGAAGCCATCTACTCGCAATACCAGAGGGCACACACTCTCCTACCCTGATGTAATCTCCAGGGATACAGGCATCCAGCAACAGGACCTCCGTAATGCCATGATGGACCGTGAAGTCTGGCGTAGCATGATAAATTCCATTGTCTCGACCACGGTTGAACAATGATGATGATGATGTATCTCTCACAAACTCTAAGCAAAGAATTGCTTGGACTGGTATTCTGTTTCTGATATGCTTTTGAAACGGAATGAACATTTGAATAGGTGGTATGCCAAAGGAGAATTGAACGATTCAGTCTGAACATGAAGCGAGAAGAATAGCTTTACGGAATTCAGGTGACTGTGCGATGGCACTGAGAAGGACACAGGTGAAGTGGAAAATCCATTTGTCATGGTTTCTTTTGACATTTGAATAGGCCGTATGCCCAAGGAGAATTGAAGGATTCAGTTGAGAATCTGAACCAGGGTGAGACTACAATTACAGATTTAGATTGACTCATCCTGTATGTGTGTATTATATAAGAGAAAAACATGTAATAATTGAAGTAGAAAAAAGATGGATTTCATATACGAACTTCCGTTTGTTCTTCAAGTTGTGCAGTCCAGCAACTTTTAGTGTTTGGCACTGAGTTTTATTAATGCTGATGGCAAAAGAAAGTGGCATAGGAAACTGTAAGGGCTTAAATTGGAATGGGACATCAGATGGTATAACTGGTTTACAAGGAAGGAAGACGGTGTCACATTTACCACAAATGAGAATATTTGTCTTAATGCAGTTTCTCATAGATTTGTGCAAAATGTTGTGCATAATTCTGAACGAAAAAATGGACAGAATCTCTCTGTTATATATATATATATATATATATATATATATATATATATATATAGCGTGAACGTTGCCAGAGCAGCCCATTGGCTTCTGTGCCGGTGGCACGTAAAAGGGCACCATTTGAGCATGATCGTTATCAACGTTGCCTTACTGGCACCCGTGCCAGTGACATGTGTAAAAAGATTCAAGCAAGGTCATTGCCAGTACCGCCTGACTGGCCCCTGTACCGGTGGCATGTAAAAAGCACCCCATACACTCTCGGAGTGGTTGGCGTTAGGGAGGGTATCCAGCTGTAGAAACTCTGCCAGATCAAAGTTGCAGCCTGGTGCAGCCATCTGGTTTGCCAGCCATCAGTCAAAATCGTCCAACCCATGCTAGCATGGAAAGCAGACGTTAAATGATAATGAGGATGATGATGATATATATAAAAGATAGATAAATATACATAATAGCTTCCCTTGAACCATTCACTTTCATTTTGGCAGACAAACAAATGAACAAACACACAAACGGACAAAATCTCTCTTATATATATATATATATATATATATATAGTTTTAATCCAAACGGGAAAACAAAAAAAACAACAACAATGGAACAATTACAGTATTATTATTAATAGGCGCTCAGGAATGGAAGCAGGAGGGTATGACGTTCGACGGAGCTCTTCGTCGTCAGAAACATAAAAAGGAAGAGAGAGGAAAGAAAGATCCCAAGCGGGCAACAGGGATAGAGAAAAAAAAACGACTGGTGTTTTACAAGTTACACATGGTGAAGGCGGAGTTTACGATAACAAGAGCAAAGTATGTTTTTAAAGGCAAAAGAGTGGAGACAAGGTTGGTAACGCAACAGATGTGTGTGTATGTGTGAGTGTGTGCGTGTGCGTGTGTGTATGTGTGTGTGTGAGGAGGCGAGTAAAAAAAGACAAAAATATATGTATGGTGTAGTGTGTGCGTCTGTGTGTAGGCGTGTGAGGTAGGGCGAGACAGTGGTCGGCATAGCAGACAAAGGTCAGTAGTAAGAAAAAGAAGGAAGGAGGAGGGAGGGAGGGGAAGGGGTGGGGGCGTATGTAGCGTGCCAGCGTGTGTTGAGTAGTAGTGTGTGTGTGTTGTCCAGTTTCGTGGTAGTATTAATGGCGAGTAGATTGAATGTGTGTAAGAGTAATGTATATATTTAAGCAATGTGTGCGCGTGTGTGTAACAAAAAGGGGGGGGGGTTAAGGAAAAAGGACTCTCCAGCTTGAGGAAGATGGAAGAGTGGTCCCGCGGAGACGGGCGTGGGAAAACCCAACGACAAGCGACGGTCCCAGAACGCGCGGGAGGTCTCGTCGGGTCCAAGAGCGAGGTGCATGCGGCGCGTATGTGTGCGCGAACCAGCGCAAGCGCGTGTGTGCGCACGCCTGCGAGTATGCGCGTAAGTATGTATGTGTGTGGATGTGTGAGTGTGTCTGTGTGTATGTCTGGGTGGCAGTGGTGTCCGATGAATGTATGTGAGTATGTTGTGTATATATGTGTGTGCATAGATGTATGTCCGTGTGTGTGTGTGTGTGTGTATGTGTATGATGTGTGTATGTATGTACGTGTGGGTGTGGGGAAGTGTGTGTATGTGCATGTGTGTGCGCGTACATACAGGTGTGTGAGTGAGTGTGTGTGTGTGTATGTATGTGGTGTGTTATGTATGTGGTGTGTAGGATGCATGTATGTGTATGGGTGTATGTATGCGTGTGTGTATGTATGTATGTGTACGTTGCGTGTGTGTGTGTGTATGCGTGTAGGATCCATCAGCCAAAACCGGAAAGCAAGAAAAGAGGGGGGGCTGCTGGATGCAAAAAGGTGTATGTGTGTGGTGCATTCAGTGTAAGGGTGTGGCATGTGTGGGTATGTATGTATGTGTGTGCCTACATGTATGTGTGCATGTGTGTGTGTGTGAAGTATGTACGTGCGGTGTGGTGTGTGAGTGTGTGTGTAAAATGTATGTGCGTATGTATGTGTGTATGTAGTGTGTATGTATGTCTGTGTGTGTGTGGGTGTGTGGTGTAAGTATGTATGTGTGTGTGTTGTATGTATGTGTGTGTGTATGTGCATGTTGGTTTGTATGTTAGTGTGTGCATGTATGTCTATAAGTGTGTGTGATTAAATGTGTGAATGTATGTATGTAGATGGGTCTACGTATGTGTGTGTTGATATATATTATATATATATACACACAGTCAAAATCGTCCAACCCATGCTAGCATGGAAAGCAGACGTTAATGATGATGAGGATGATGATGATATATATAAAGATAGATAAATATACATAATAGCTTCCCTTGACCATTCACTTTCATTTTGGCAGACAAACAAATGAACAAACACACAAACGGACAAAATCTCTCTATATATATATATATATATATATATATATATATATATATATATATACACACACACACAGAGGTTGGACAAAATGATTGAAACACCTTAAAATTTCAAACCAATTTATTTTAATATGAGATAGGATCACCTTTGGCAGTAATTATAGCTTGAATTCTATGAGGTATGAACTCAGAGAGAGTTTGAATTGTTTCCAAAGGAATTTTTGCCCATTCTTCAGCTAAAAGAGTCTCCAGTTCTTGTAGTGATGATATTGGAGGATATTGACTCCTTACTTGTTTTTGTAAAATACATCATAAATGTTCAATAATATTGAGATCTGGGGTCTGTGGTGGCCAAATAAGATGTTCAACTTCACTAAAATTTTCCTCATGCCATTCAGTAACAACTTCAGCTGTGTTAATTGGTGCATTATCATCTTGAAAGATTGCGTTTCCCTCCAGAATCAGTTCTGCAACCATAGGATGAATTTGATCAGATAAAATGCTTAAATAGTCTTGACTATTAATTCTGCCATGAAGAGAAACTATTGGGCCAGTGGATTTCCAAGACATACCCACCCCCACAGATCATCACAGATCCTCCTCCATTTTTAACAGTTGGAAGAAAGCAGTCTGGGCCAAATGCTTCTTTTCGCTGTCTCCATACATATACTTGGCTGGTGGTTGGAAATATGATAAAAGATGACTTGTCTGAGAAAATAACATTCTTCCACTGCTCTAGGGACCAATTCTGTAGGTTTTTACTCCACTCTTTGCAATAGCTCCCGGTGAACAGTTTTAGTGGAAATTGGGTTCTTGAGGTAGTCAGTAAGCTCTGCAGTAATTTTGGGAGCTGTACTTTTGTGATCCTTTCTAACAATTCGAGTAAGAGTCTAATGGTCCCTATCTGAAAGTTTTGGTTTTCTTCCGGAGTTTTGTTTAAACAAGGAGGTTTTTCTCTCTTTCTCAAAGGCTGTCATTACTTTTGAGACAGTACTTCCTGATACACCAAACATTTCAGCTGTTTTGGTTATGCTAGCGCTTGCCATGCGAGCACCAACAATTTGACCTGTTTGAAAGTCCAATAGATCTATCATTTTAATGAATTTTAATTGCCTTTTCCTGATGATATCTGAAAAGAAACAGCAATTTTAGCAAAACATATTAAGAAACACTAACAATAAATCAAAAAACAAAAATAAACAAGCTTTCGATGGTTTTTAGATATTTCAAAATTATGATGCTATGATGGTAGGTGTTTCCATTATTTTGTCCAACCTCTGTATATATATATATATATATATATATATATATATATATATATATACATATATATATATACCATCATTGTTTTACGGCCGCTTTCCATGCTGGCATGGGTTGGATGGTTTGACTGGGGACTGGCGAACCAGATGGCTGCACCATGCTCAATCTGATCTGGCAAAGTTTCTACAGCTGGATGCCCTTCCTAATACCAACCACTCTGAGAGTGTAATGGGTGCTTTTACGTGCCACTGGCACGAGGGCCAGTCAGGCGGTTCTGGCAATGACATACATATATGTCCTTTCAGATACAAAAACACACACACACACACATGCACGTACACACACACACACACACACACACACACTCTCTCTCTCTCTCTCTCACAAGACAATAATAAAAAGGAAATCCAAACAATTTTTCGAAAAGTGACATTTTGCTCCCCTTGGAGTAAACAGCTGGATTTGCCATTACTAAAAGCCAAGAATTATTATTGACTATCTGACCAGCTGCAAAGAGATCAACAAAAATGTTTTTTCTTTCTCTCCTTTTTCTTCCTTTCCTTCTTTTTCTTTAACACCTCTTTCAGATACAAAAACACACACAGACATACACACGCACACACGTACACGCACACACACACACATGCACACGCACACACACACACATGCTCTCTCTCTCTCTCACTTTCTCCCCATTCATCACCCTCTTGTACTATCTTATTTCTCTCTCCACTACTACACACTCAATAATACTATAAAAAGAGTCAAAATTCCTGCAAAAACTTAGTTCAATTTGAAGACTCCACTAGAATGGACAAAAGTGCTAATATATGATATATGGTATATGATGTATAAAAACATAGAACATACTAATAAATATTTGTAAATATAAAACCATCCGGATTTCTGAGTACCTCATTTCTTCTAATATATATATATATATATATATATATATATATATACATATATGTATGTATGTATATATATGTGTGTGTGTGTATAAACACATGGGTGGGGGGTGTTTTTGTGTCTGTGTTTGTCCACCTCTTCTGCTTGACAACCAGTGTTGGTGTGTTTACATCCTTGTAACTTAGTGGTTTGGCAAAAGGGTCCAGTAAAATATATACCAGGCAATAAGCGCTGGGTTCGATTTTTTTCAACTAAAATTCTTCAAAGTAGTGCTGCAGTATGGCCACAGTCTAATGATTGAAACAAGTAGAAGTAAAAGTTAAAATTGCTCATTTTTTATCAATCATTGTTCTCCCCATCTCTCCACCCTTCACTGACAACCTCTCTGCTTCTCTGGAAAATATATTTCCTTCCAGATGACCACCATTCTAGTGGACAGTATGTCTACGGATGTCAAAATTTTTATATATTGTCTGTTTCTAAACAGGTTATCAGTTGGCAGTTTTGGAAGTCTATGATACTTTTTTTTTATATTTATCATGAATTAATATTTCGTTTTTAGATTTGGTTTGCAAGATTCTTTATTTGAGGTGTTGAAGCATATTCTGTTGTGTCTGGGGAGAGTCATTTTATTTTTGTGCCTTATAATGTAACACACTCACATACATACATATATACATATGCATACACACACATATATACATACATACACAAGCAAACACACACATACATACATACGTTCATGCATGCATGTTTAGGCACACACACACACTGACCCACACACATGCACACAAACAAACAAAAGGGAATTCAGTGTAAGTAACGGACAGAGTCAAGACTATTGAAAAGGTTGCAAAACGCAATGAAAATTTTAGGAAAATAAAAATAAGAAAAAAGTGGAAATTTTGCCGGTGAGTGTGTTACATTATAAAACACAAAAAGAAAATGACTTCTCCAGACACAACATGAATTAATATTGTTTTCCTCTTTATTAACAAGCTGAGTATTCATTCTTGATTCTTAAGTCACCACTCTTCAAATCCACTTCCTCTTCTCCTTCCTTTTCCACCTCTCACCCTCTTCCTCTTTCTACTCCTCCTCTTTGCCCTTCCCCCTCCATATCAACATGGATTGCACGAGGTCTATTAAAAGCAGTATGTAGTGTCTGAATGCTCTTCCTGATGCAAACCATCACTCGTTTTTAAGTAAAACATTTTAACCTGCAGCTTTACAATGTTGCACTGCCAAGCTACCAGACTTATTTTTGTTTATGGGAGATATAAACATGTTAATGCAACCCAAGTGCTGTCACTGCAATGATGCACATACAAACAGCACATGCATGCACATGTGTATAAACACACACAAGAGACTGCAATGCTACTTCCATCTGTTGACAATATTTTGTTCCCACGGCATTGGTCAATCCGAGGCTAAAGTTGTCAAGGTGTGGGATCAAAACCTCAACCTCGTGGTTGTTCAGCAAATTTCTCAACCACACAGTAATGCCTGCACCGATAGTCATCTTTATCAATGTTTCTGATAAAGCACCATGAATAATGGTAAACTACCTTACTCTAAAATTGGTATTTTTTTCAGTTCTTAGCAGTTCTAGGAACCTTCTGACTGTGTAGAAGCTACTTAGTAATTGCTGATAGGAACACCAGATTTTATTTTGCAACCATAATGTATAAAGTATGTTAAAGACTTATACATCAATATTGTATCCTACCTGTGTTAGCAGTGCAATTCAATTACCTTTTAAAGTTATCTCTATCAATTTTCTATAGAAATTAGGGCCATTTCCTATTTTTCTATCATTGAGTGCATTGTTTACATAGGTGTATTCGTATATGAAACATTATAACCTTCTGTGCTGTCTCTAATTTCTATAGAAAGTCTGTAAGAGAGAACTTTAAAAAGAAGTTACTTATGTTCTGGTAGAATATTTTTTTGATGTTCACATCAAATGTGTTCTTGCAGAAGAAGTAACCAAGGTTTTCCTAACACTTTAACCACATTGTGCACCATATACAGTACACTGGTAACTGTCCCAACCGGCATCGTGCAACACTATTGGTACACAGTATAAATTAAAAAAAATTTTTTTTAACTGATACTTTAATGAACTCAATCGTTATTATACATGATTTATGTTTTAGAAATGAAGGATGATAACAAGATTTGGCAAATTTATAACATATATTCCTGTTTTGTTATCAAAGCTTATCAATAATAATAAAGAAAAATAAGTAATAAGAAAAAGCAAGTGAACAAGATGCTGGTGAGGCTGAATGGCTAAACTCAGAGATGCATTTAAAGTGCTAAGTAGAAGCAAGCTCATGCCAGCCATTGCCAAGGTTTCTATCATTGGACAGGGATTCTGTTAAGGTGCCCAGAGTCAGCTTCAGAGTCTGGTTTATGTGTTATGGTCAGTCTCACTCAGAAATGGGCTGAGAAAAAAAACTGTTCTTGAAAGGTCAGTCGGAAGTGACTGATACCTTTGTAACTTTGATCGTATAATATCTTTTGACCCAAGAAGCACCTGAACACGTGTTGTTTATTCACATACTAATGTAATAGTAAAAATTATGACATTCGTTCCCAAGAGTGCTCATTTTCATTCAAAAATCTTGCTTTCTTTCCTTGTGCCTGCCTGCCTGTCTGTCTGTCTTTCTGCCTGTCTGCCTATCTGTCTGTCTCTCTCTCTTTACTTTCTCTCACTCATTCTCATACATAGAGATATATAGATGCAAACATATGGACAAAATAAACACACATCATGCATTTTTCAGGCAAGTTTCATACCTACCCAACAATGTGGGGTACCTCAATCCCACCAAGACTTTGGAGGTAGATCTTGCGGGCAATTATTAAAAGAATTATTTTTTGTCTGTCTGTCTGTCTCTATGTATGTCTGTTCATATATTTATTTGTTTGCTTGCCTATTTTTAAATATATATATATATATATATATATCATCATCATCACTATCATCATCATCGTTTAACATCTGCTTTCCATGCAGGCATGGGCTGGATGGTTTGACTGAGGGCAAGCAAGCCAAAAGGCTGCACCAGGCTCCAATCTGATATGGCAAAGTTTCTACAGCTGGGTGCCCTTCCTAACACCAGCCACTGGGAGAGTGTAGTGGGTGCATTTTACGTGCCACCGGCATGAGGGCCAGTCAGGCGGTACTGGCATCGACCGCACTCAAATGGTGCTTTTTACGTGATATATATATATATGTGTGTGTGTGTGTGTGTATATATTGTACACTACCATCTTTGTTTTCATGGTCAACTTTGGGCTTGTCCACACTCTTGATGTGAGGCACGCGAGTGTAGTGGCTGCCTTCCCAATTCTCTTGTCAATCTCGGCATCGAGAGAGAGGTTGTCAGGTGAATTGATGAACAACTTCAAGTTCGTAGTCATCGACAGAGGAACAAGAGCCACCTGCAGCTGAGGTACAAGAACGTGTGCAGGAGGGACATGAAGGCACTCAGCATCAACATCAACTCCTGGGAGGACCTGGCAACAGACCGCACCTGGTGGAAAAGCACACTTCTCAAACAGCTACGGATTGGTGATGAGAAGCTGTCAGCTGCAGCTGCAGTAAAGCGAGCCTGACGTAAGGGATCAAAAGCTGACAGACCAGAATCCACACACAGATGCGATCTATGCAACTGAGACTATCATTCTTGCATCAGTCTCCATAGCCACAAGAGGTGCTACTCAAGTTGAGTGGCCTAGCCTAGACAATAAATGGATGGATGTGATACCCACGGTTGGCCATGACCAAAGGTGCCAAAGAATAGATATATATATACATATATATATATATATATATATATATATATATATATATATATGATGCATCAGCTATTTGAGAACAAAACTTTAAGAACCATAAGTGACCCAATTTTTTTACTAAATATGCTCTATTTTCTAGTTCAACTTAGAAACTTAGAATCTAATGCAGACAATGAAAAGGCATGTTGTTCTTGTCACCTCAGCCATCAACCACAGTAATTCTGAAATTGCAACCTTCTTAAATGTCACCGAGTCCTTTGTCTTTAAGATCAGGAAAGAACTCCTGGCCTCTGATGAGAATGTATCTGTAGTGATGCTACTGTGTAGGGTTCGGCGCGCATGCGCAGAATGGGACTACTTCCGGGTGGCCACCGGAAGTCTTCCCCATGCGCATGTGCGGGAAAACATCTCTCGAGCCCGCGAACCTCAAATCGCCCTCTTCGGCTCAAGACAGCACTGCGATCGGTCACGGTTTTCCTGGCTCTGACAGCCACACACCAGCTTCAACCAACTTCAACCAACCTCAACGACCAACACCAGCAGTATCTCAGAGGCTGTCTATTCCCCCATCAGACAACGTACAACCATGAATCAATAAACCAAGTTGTCTGTTCACCTTTAACCTGAGTTTCGTCTGTTTGTTTTCTACAAGAATTTTTGTATGTGACTAGAAGGATCTCGACACCCTGCCAGTGTTCGATGATAGATCCTTTCACGTTACAATTGGTGACCCCTAGTTGAGAAAAAGAACAGGATAGAAGAAGACACAGCGAACAGGTTTTTTTTGGGGCCGAAGAGCGCGGAAATTCACATTATTTTCCTATTTTCTCCTTTTCAGCACGGCGAGGTGGGTCAAATAACCTTATTCATCGCACACAGTACAAAAAAAAAAAAAGAAAAAGAAAAACACACACACATTCATTTTTTTTCCTTTTCTGTATTTTGTTTTCCTTGTACACACTTATTCCTTTTTTTTGCTACCCACGAGGTGCACACACAAACACAATTTTGAATTGCCTTCTCGGTTCCACGTGTTCTCTCTCCGTTTCTCGACCATACCTTCTGCCCCCTTCTCACAGACTCCTTCCGACAAAGGCATGGCTTCAGGTTTGCCTTCATTTACGGGGGATGCGGGGCTGTGGTTTGCACAGGTGGAATCACACTTTGCCGCGCATACCATTCCGCCACAACAGCAGTTACATCTACTGTTTTCAAGTTTGCCCTCCCGGCTCGCAACATCGGTCAGGGATCTCATTGTGAGTCCCCATCCTGACGCCACATATGCGTCAGTAAAGGCGGAGATCCTCCGTCGCAACACGCGCTCAGAGGAATGTCAGTTTAATGAACTGATGGCCGACGAGCAGTTAGGGGACAGAACTCCATCCCAATTTCTGCGCCATCTAAGAGAGCTAAGCGGCAACGCCGCTGACGCGCCGCTCTTACGTAAGATATTTTTCTCAAGGCTGCCTGCCCACGTGCAGACAATGTTGGCCACGGCACTGGATGCTGTGTCTGTGGACCAGATCGCCACGATGGCCGACAAAGTGTTGGAGTTTTCGCGCCCATCTCCCTCGCGGGGCCTGTACGCATGTACAGAGCCCCCCCGACACCTCCGACGAACGATAAACTGGCCGAGAACATCGACGCGCTTACGCGGAGGATCGATGATCTGTGCCGTGCGTGGATCGACGCAATCTCGTAGTCGTAGTAGCTCTATTTCGCAGTCGGAGTGACTCTGTTTCTCGTTCCGGCTGGTGCTGGTACCATTCGAGATATGCCGAAAAGGCAGATCGGTGTACCCAGCCGTGCACTTTCAAGCCCTCGGAAAACTAATCCGGAGGAGGTGAGCACGTCACCTTCTTCCATCTCGTTTCCCAAACATCGTGCATTCTATGTAAAAGATCTGGTGTCGGAGAAATTCTTCATGGTAGACACCGGCTCCTGTTGCAGCATCTGGCCCCTTCGTCTGGCTGCAGACAAGCCCAAGCGCTCTTCGATTGTCTTGCATGCTATTGACTCGTCTCCCATAACCACTTACGGTCAGATTTCGCTGCGCCTCGACCTCAACCTTCGTCGAGACTTTCGATGGGTTTTCGTCATCGCTGACATCACGCATCCTATTCTCGGCGCTGATTTCCTGGATAGGTTTAACCTATTGGTGGATGTCAGGCGTCGGAGGCTTCTTGATAGCACGACGTCGCTCTCTACACCGACTGGGAGTTCCACCACTGCGGTCCTTAGCCCGACATTCTTTGTTGCCACCTCTGGAGACCCTTTTCACTCTCTTTGGTTTCATTTCCGGAGCTAGTGGACATTGCCTTTAAACCGGAAAATCCCACCCACTCGACCCTCCATTTCATCACCACCAATGGGCCACCTGTATTCTCACGCCCCCGGCGCCTAGCGCCAGACCGACTTAAAACGGCCAGAGCCGAGTTTGAGCACATGCTTCAACTTGGCCTTATACGCCCCTCCACCAGCCCATGGGCATCTCCCCTTCATTTGGCGCGAAAGGGCGAGTCTGATTTTCGCCCGGTTGGAGACTATCGACGCCTCAATGCCGTCACAATAGCCGATCGCTATCCGATTAGAAATCTCCGGGACTTTACAGCAAATCTCCATGGTTGTACCATTTTTTCGAAGGTCGATCTGATACGCGCTTACCACCAAATACCGGTCAACCCAGCCGACGTTCCAAAAACTGCAATCACTACCCCGTTTGGGTGTTTTGAGTTTTTGTACATGAGTTTCGGTTTGCGGAATGCTACTAGCACCTTCCAGCGTTTCATTGATGAGGTTGTCCGCGGTCTTGATTTTGTGTTTGCCTATGTCGATGACATACTCATTGCGAGCGACACACGAGAAAATCATCTCCGGCACCTTTCTCAACTCTTCCAGCGTCTTCGCGCGTATAGCATACGCATAAACCCCGACAAGTGTGTTTTCGGACGCTCTTCCCTAGATTTTCTAGGGCATCATATTGATTCGACTGGAATCAGCCCCCTCTCGTCAAAAGTCGATGCCATTCAACGCATCGCACCCCCCACTTCCTTGCGCCAGCTCAGGCATTATCTAGGGATGGTCAATTTCTACCGACGCTTCATTCCCGGTTGTGCAGATAAGCTGCTACCTCTCACCAGGCTGTTAAAGGACTCTCCTAGAAAGGACAGTCAAGTCACCCTCTCTGTTGAGGCAGTGACAGCCTTTGAGTCCATTAAGAAGGAGCTGGCTTCTGTTTCTTTGCTTGCACATCCAGTTCCTGGTGCTTCTCTCTCTTTGACTGTGGACGCATCGGACACTGCGATTGGCGCTGTGTTACAACACACAGTGGATGACCATGTTCGACCTCTAGCCTTCTTTTCCCGTCAACTGCAACCAGCTGAACGACGATACAGCACCTTTGATCGTGAGCTCCTAGCGATCTATCTATCGGTTCGTCATTTCCAGCATCAACTTGAAGGGCGAGATTTTGTGATCTATACGGATCACAAGCCCCTTACGTTTGCCCTGTTTTCAAAAACGGACAAACTCTCACCCCGTGCTTTTCGGCACCTGGATTTTATCTCTCAATTTACTAGCAACATTCGACACATACCTGGAAAAGAGAACGTTCCTGCTGACGCTCTCTCTCGCCTTCCAGTTTGCGCCCTTTCGTCTCCTGCTGCTATCGACTTAGCTGCCATATCGCAGGAGCAGCCACCTTTGGCGTCGTTAGATTTAACTTCTCCCAAGTTCTCCTGTTGCCAGTTTTCCTACCTTCCGCTTCCGTCAGCCGAAGGCACCATTCTTTGTGACACTTCAACTGGATCTCCCAGGCCACTGGTGCCTGAGACCCATCAACGCTCAGTGTTTGAAGCACTGCACTCCTTATCACATCCTGGCATCGCTGCCACCCTCAAACTAATCACTGCTCGGTTTTTCTGGCCGAATATGCGTCGCACAATTACTTGTTGGACACGCACCTGCTCCAAGTGTCAACGATCCAAGATTCAACGGCACGTTCGTGCCCCGCTTGGACAATTTCCCCCCACGGAGGCCCGTTTTCGCCATGTCCACATCGATCTGGTTGGACCATGGCCTGTGAGTCGCGGGTTCTCTTATCTATTAACTTGTGTCGATCGTTTCTCCCGCTGGCCAGAAGCCATTCCGATAGCAGACATTTCTGCTGAGACTGTTGCGCGAGCTTTCGTTTCAAACTGGATTTCTCGCTTCGGAGTCCCGTCCCGATTGACAACTGATCGTGGACGACAGTTTGAGGCCTCGCTATTTCGCGAATTGTCGCGAATTTTGGGTATGCACCATATCCACACCACAAGCTACCATCCAGCGTCTAATGGATTGGTTGAGCGGTTCCATAGACAGCTCAAGGCCGCTCTTCGTGCCTCTTCGGACCCACAGTCCTGGATCGAATTTCTGCCCATTGTGCTTCTCGGCTGTCGGACTGCTGTCAAGGCAGACCTGGGGTTTTCTGCTGCAGAGCTGCTGTATGGTACCACACTGGCATTGCCCGGTACGATGTTGGTGCCAGACACTTCCCCGCCCCATGATCCGGCGACCTATGTCACCAGACTGCGGGAATATTTTTCAAACCTTCCGCCCATGCTTCCCAGAAAGCAATCTCCACCGTCCCATCTTCACCGGATATGAACACCTGGTCGCATGTTTTTGTTCGGGACGATTCTGTGAAGGGCCCACTTGTTTCTCCCTATAAAGGACCTTTTCGTGTGCTTTCTCGCACACCAAAGGTTTTCACGATTGAGATAAATGGTCGTTCGGAGACCGTTTCCGTGGACCGTTTAAAAAAGGCACATTTTGAGACGTCTTCATCTTTTGATGACAACCTTGACACACCCACCTATGCACCTTTAACAACACTTTCACCTGCACAAACGCCTTCACCTGCACAAACGCCTTCACCTGCACAAACACCTTCACCGGCTCCTACAACACCACCCTCGCCGTCAACGGGTGCCCCGAGCACACCGTATGTTACAAAATCGGGCAGAACAGTGCATTGGCCCAAGAAACTTTCAAAAACAATTTACATTTAACTTTAAAATGTTTCTTATTGTATAATAGTATGTACCAAGTCTTCTGGGGATCGGCAAGCCTTCTGTTTTCTGCAGCACCACCACAATATTCTGGTTGCCGTACTTCGCACTCGGAGGGGAGCCCTGTAGTGATGCTACTGTGTAGGGTTCGGCGCGCATGCGCAGAATGGGACTACTTCCGGGTGGCCACCGGAAGTCTTCCCCATGCGCATGTGCGGGAAAACATCTCTCGAGCCCGCGAACCTCAAATCGCTCTCTTCGGCTCAAGACAGCACTGCGATCGGTCACGGTTTTCCTGGCTCTGACAGCCACACACCAGCTTCAACCAACTTCAACCAACCTCAACGACCAACACCAGCAGTATCTCAGAGGCTGTCTATTCCCCCATCAGACAACGTACAACCATGAATCAATAAACCAAGTTGTCTGTTCACCTTTAACCTGAGTTTCGTCTGTTTTTTTCTACAAGAATTTTTGTATGTGACTAGAAAGGATCTCGACACCCTGCCAGTGTTTCGATGATAGATCCTTTCACGTTACATATCTTTCATGGCCAAATGTGAAAAAAGCATTTTTGATATTCAGAAAAGCTGGATTTGTCCTGCTAGTCTATAGCATCATCAATGAGAATCATGGTAAGTCAATGAGAACCATTGCCAAATATTTTTGTGGGTTGTAGATGATGAGATGTGTGGTGCTCAAACACATCAAGTACAAATTCTTTGTTATTTGAAGGCAGTTCATGTCTGATAAGAACTGAGAGAACAGTGTGGTTGGCCAAAGCACTTGTTGAACAAATGCAAGCACCAGAGAGAGTCCATGCTCTGATTTTTCTCAGGAGGAAAGAATTTTATCCCAAATCAAAAAATGGACAAGAGGAATGACAGATGGCTGTTCACTATGCCAACCCCACAGAAGGCCTTCTGTTATGTATACCAAGTTCCATCGTCAGTGATGGTCTTGCAGGTATGTCAAGGGCCATGTCATACCTCTTCACTTTTCCCACAACTTAGGATCAATGCAGTAGCCTATATTGAGACAATGCAGATGGTTGTCAAACCCTGCACTGAGAGAAAGTTGCTCAAAGGAGGCTATACATGTTCCAGCAAGGTTCTATTCTCCCTCATACAACCTACACGACCCAGAAGCGGATGACCAAAAGTTTTCATGATTATGTTACTCTAAACATTTGGCCTCCTAGCTCTCCTGATTAAAATCCCCATAACTACTATAACTGGGACATCATTGAGAGGGAGACCAATAAGCATGTCAACAATACCAAGGACTCGTTGATGCCTCTAATATGGGAGGTTATGACTGACAAGAATAAAGATCACCTGATCAATGCATTTAGTCATTTCAGAAGCCATGTTGAGTCAGTTATTGAGGCTGATGGTAATTTTATTGAATAGCCTTTTGCAATATGCATATAAGAATATGTGGACCAAATTCTATAAAAATATATTGAGTTTTCCAAAAATATTTTTGTTTTCCTTAAATTAAAATTTTGTTTTTGGATAGCTGATGGACTATGTGTGTGTGTGCGTGTATGCACACGTGTGTGTATAAATATGTCTGAGTGTGCGTGTGTGTGTATAAATGCGTTTGTGTGCGTGTAAACATATATGTGTGTGTATATATATATATCTGTCTATCTATCTATCTATCCATCCATCCATCCATCTATCTATCTATCTATCTATCTATCTATCTATCTATCTATCTATCTATCTATCTATCTATCTATCTACCTGTCTATTCATCTATACACACACACATTGCTTCTATCAATCACATGTGACTTTGGATGCTATTTTGCTAGCATTCACTGAAAATAATTTAACACAAGTAAACAAGATTTCAATTTTACCAGATCAGTGTCCCCTTCATCACTTGGTGTAACATCTTCTTCTCTGGAGCTGTTTATTTGTTGATATTGATTATCAAAATGGCTACAGTTATTGACTTGTTCCTTTGTGTCACTCGTTTCCTCACAGCTAATTTGCCAAATCTGAGTTTTGTTAACAAATACGTGTTCTGATGAAGTTGACAACATAATACGGTGTTACTCCTGGGGCCCAATGGCAAGATGTTTCTTTTCTGCTTGTTTTTGCTCCCTGATCTGTATTCTTTGAACGCTCTCACTGAAAGGACCACAAATTTATGAGCAAACAGATATATTTGACAATACAAAAAAATAGAAAAGCAAGTCAAGATAAACCACTTGATTTTTCTTATCTAAATATGTTCATATTGCCCTAAATTTGCTATTAAGGAGTTTGTGTGTGTGAATGTGTGAGTGTGTGTGTATCCATACATACATACATACATATATAAATAGATAGATATATGCATATATGTATGTATGTATGTATGTATGTATGTGTGTGTGTATGTATGTATGTATGTATGTATGTGTGTGAGTATGTATGTATGTGTGTATGTATGTGTGTATATGTATATATGTGTATGTGTGTGTATGTATGTATGTATGTATGTATGTATGTATCATTGAGAGGGAGACCAATAAGCATGTCAACAATACCAAGGACTCGTTGATGCCTCTAATATGGGAGGTTATGACTAACAAGAATAAAGATCACCTGATCAATATATTTAGTCATTTCAGAAGCCATATTGTGTCAGTTATCAAGGCGAATGGTAATTTTATTGAATAGCCTTTTGCAATGTATGTATGTGTGTATGTGTGTGTGTGTATGTATGTATGTATGTATGTATGTATGTATGTATGTATGTATGTATGTATGTATGTATGTATGTATATATGTATGTATGTATGTATGTATGTATGTGTGTGTGTATGCATGTATGTTAGTGTGTACTTATGTGTGTGTATGTATGTATGTGTGTGTGGTCATGCGCTGTTTATCTTGATATGAGATCACCATGTCATGCACATATAGTTGTGATGCATGGTGATCTCATATCAAGATAAACAGCGCATGACCTTACAAGTGGGACCCAGTTAGAATTTTCTTCTGGTTGAGTAGCCCATCCTGCTCAAAAGGTCCCTGATTAAGGGTTGTTTAAGGATGTTGAACAAAACACCCATGTTTCCAAATGTGAATTATCCAAACCCCAAAGAATCCCTCTCAACACATGGCTATGATACTCCCCCACTACTTCTGCTCATGATCAGAGATACACATATCATCAGCCACTAAGGAACATGGTCAACTGGTTACGGTCAAACAACTGACAAGCAAATCTGTGGTACTGAGTAGAATATTTGCTGCAGCCCCTCTTTTATACCAAGACAAAACAATGTACATGATAAAACTTCCAATCAGTTAAGATCAGAAGCCACAAGAGCCACTGCCTGGTACTGCATCAGGGCATTTATTATTATTATTATTATTATTATTATTATTATTATTATTATTATTATTATGAGAGGATGAAATTAGAAACCTCTTTCAGTTAAAACATTAAACATTTGAAACAATGTGAAAGAAAAAGTGTCAACTAAAATTATCATCATCATCATCATCACCACAACCACTGCTATTACCACCACCGTTGCCATCAGCATCACAATTATCATCATCATCACCATTACTTTCACCATTACTACCATTTCTGTTGTTGTCAAAGCCATCACCATCATCATCATCATCTCCCTCACCACCACTACCACCACCACATGTCTTCCACTATCTTCATCATTGCCATACTTTTTTCTTCTTATGCCCATTTTCCTATGCTGGCATGGAATCGCTAAATTGTTTTCCATTCGTATCATCTTGTATTCATGACAACAGAACAAAACAACCAACTTTAGTGCTGTACAGGCCTTACAGTATAGACCAGTGGTTCCTAACACTTTTATTTGAATGAAGTTTCCTATGGACACCTTTTAATATGCCTATTCTTATGTATATATAATCATCATCATCATCATTATTGTTTATATATATATGTATGTATGTATGTATGTATGTATGTATATATATATATATGTACGTATGTATGTATATATATATATATGTATGTATGTATATATATTAGAAGGTTTGGAGATGATGTACAGGTATTATATATTAGAAGAAATGAGGTACTCAGAAATCTGGATGGTTTTATATTTACAGATATTTATTAGTATGTTACATGTTTTTATAAATCATGTATCATATATTAGCACTTTCGTCCACTCTAGTGGAATCTTCAATAATAATGTATATGACTTGAGATGTTTTGCCTTGCCTTAGTGTTTGATGTCCTGTATAACAATTATATATTTGCTGCATCGGAAATCTGCAATGGCTCCATAACTATCATCTTGGCTATAACCTAGGAGCCTCAGTAATCCATTACAACACTTATCTGGTGTACCTAATCATTTAGATCATCTGCGAACTTTGAATATATATATATATATATATATGAATAAGGGCAAAAAGAACAAAAATTCTTTGTCAATATGCTGAAAAATAGACACTAAATTGTGTAACTACATAAAATATTGTCACTTGTATTATTTTACACCATATGCCGAAACCAGGAAAGCAAGCTAACAGAAATTCATAAAAATATAGTTATCCCCAAATCAGTTCTGATTTCTGGTTTAATCATCCAAAAAGTGAAAATATTTTGTGGTTAAACGATTTAGTGCCTATTTTTCAGCATATTGGCAAAGAAGATTTTTTCTTTTTGCCCTTATTTATAATTGTATAATTTTCACCTTAAAAGATATTTCTCATATGCTGGCCTCTGATAAAATTTTTTAATAAAATTTTATCCTTATATTAGAAGAATATATATATACATATACATATATATATATATATATATATCTATATATATATATATAAGGTTAATCCAAACGGGAAAACAGAAAAAACAACAACACGTGGAACAAATAAAGTATTATTATTAGGCGCTCAGGAAAAAGGGAAGAAGGAGGGTATGACGTTTCGAGCGGAGCTCTTCGTCGGAAACATAAGAGAAGGAAGAAAGAAAGATCCCGAGGTGGGCGAACGGAGGGAAAAAAACGCGACTGGTTTTTACGAAGTAAACATGCTGAAAGGCCGGAAGTTTTGGATAACAGGGGCTGGTTTTTAAAGACAAAAGAGCGGAAAAAGGAAGGTTGGTAACAACTCGATGAATGGGAAGAATAATGTGTATGTATGTGTGAGTGTGTACGTGTGCGTGTGTGTATGTGTGTGTAAGGCGAGATAAAAAAAAAAATGTATATGTTAGTGCGTGCGTCTGTATGTAAGTGTGTGTATTTAGGGCGAAAGGTAGTTGACATAGCAGTCGCAAGTCAGTGGTCAGTGGTAAAAGGAGGAAAGAGGGAATGGGTGGGGGCGTATGTACGTGCCATGTGTGTGTTGAGTTGTAGTGTGTGTGTGTCCAGTGTGCGTAGTTGTATGTATGGCAAGTAAATTTGAAGTGTGTGTAAGTGTATTGTATATATATATATGCAAATGTGTGTGTGTGAGTATATATATATATATATATATATATATATATATATAACTGAGAATATGTGTCTGTCTGTCTGTGTGAATCCCTAAAACTTGAGAACTACACAACCAATTTCATTCAAATTTTACACATGCCTTACTTAGGGTCCAGGGAGTGTCATGGGCAAAAAAAAATTTTTAACTTCTTGCCTAGGGCAATATCATATCTTCTCCACTATTTCAGTATTACATGTTAAAAGTGAAACAAAAACATCTCTCTATTGTAATGTCAGATACTTTCACTTTAATACTGAAACTATTAAAGTCAAACTATTATATAAGAGGGATGAACCATTAACAGTGGACATCCATTTTGCTAGAAGAAGATCTGCTATGGTCTTATATGCTACACCACTGGTTGCCAATTCATATTAATCAAATTAATATTCAATTTCTCACCCTTATTATTTTAAATTTAAATTTAAACCCAGGACCATGTGTTTTGGAACGAAGTTTGTTACCACACAGCCACACCTGCACCTATGTATGTGTGTGTGTGTGTATAACTGTATATGTATACATTTATTTCTATACATATAGATGTATATGTATACATGTATATGTGTAGATGTATATATATATATAGATGTACATGTAATATGTACACATATATATTCACATATATACATGCATACATATATACACTCATACACACACCACACACACACACACATACGTAGGTGCAAGTGTGGCTGTGTGGTAACAAACTTTGTTCCAAAACACATGGTCCTGGGTTCAGTCCCACTGTATGGTGACTTGGCAGGTGTCTTCTGCTAGCCTCAGACCAACCAAAGCCTTGTCAGTGGATTTTGTAGACAGAAACTGAAAGAAATCAATCGTATATATATGTATATATGTAAGTCTGTGTGTGTTTCTTTGTGTTTCTCCCTCATCACTGCCTCACAACTGGTGTTCGTTTATTTACATCCCCATAACTTACTGGTTTCACAAGAAGAAACTGATAGAATAAGTACCAGGCTTATCAAAATAAAAAAAAAACACTAGGCATGGCCGCAGTCAAATGACTGAAACAAGTAAAAGAGTAAAGAGCAGTATCTCATATTTTTGTTTGTGCACACAATTTATCTTTGTGTGTGTGTGTGTGTGTATACATACATACATACACATATATATATATGGACTTCGTAGACAGAAACTTAAAGAAATCAATTGTATACATATGTATGTATATATTTAAGTGTATGTGTGTGACTTTGTTTCTGTGTTTCACCCTCATCACTGCTTCACAACTGCTGTTCGTTTATTTACATCCCCATAACTTACTGGTTTCACAACAAGAAACTAATAGAATAAGTACAAGGTTTATCAACATAAAAAAAGCAGTACGCTGTGTCTCATATTTTTGGTTGCCCACTCAGTTGTATCTATCAATCTATCTTTGTGTGTGTGTGTGTATATATATATATATATATATATATAATACACACACACACACACAAGCACACACACACACATACATACATACATACATACATACATATATATATATATATATATATGTGTGTGTGTACATTCGTATTTATTATATCAAAGACAATGTCTTTATGTGTTCGTGTATTACTTATACATTCGAAAATTGCTGCACCGATCATAATGAAATTTGGAACACAAAATCGAAGCCTAGGGAGAAGGGCAATGCTGTGTGTTTCATACAATTTCATGGACCAAAATTACTGAATGGATCCTTATGATATTTGAAACTTAGATTCAATGCATAAGGGCGGGTATAATGCAATATGTTTGGTTTAAATTTCAGATGCTTAAAGGGGGCAGAACCCCCCATGAAAATTCATAAATTTTTGATGTTGATGAAATTTCAACCATGGGTAATTGACACACATCAAGAAGTATTCTCAAAGTTTCCACTTCACATGAGGATTCTAAGACACCCTAATGGGGGCCTAAACTCCCAAATTTTAGTCATTTCTTTTATGATCCAAAACTAAGTCAAAAGTACTGAATGGATCTTTACGAAATTTGGAAATTATATTCTATGCATAAAGGTCACAACCCCCATAACAATTTATATATTTTTGCTGTTGATGAAATTTTAACCATAGATATTAGATACAAATGAAGTAATATTTATAAAATTTCATCTTCTTACAAGTTAGAAAGATCCCTTCATGGGGACTTAACACTCACAATTTTGTCATTTTATCTAAGTAAAGACAAATAGTTGTACTCTAGGAAGCTGTGGGGTCATCTGAGTATAGAAGATGAGCATTATTTGTAATTCAATGATACAACAGTGTAAGAGTTTGCTTTGACATACACTTAGATTGTGATTTCTGCAATGTGCTGCATAAATTGTCAAGTAAATGAGAGGCATCTTTGCCTCCACTGATTCAGTTGCAAAGTGTTGAGTAAAATTATTTGATTGCAGATCTCTTTTCAGTCTTTTTATTATCACTGGGTTACACATAGTCCCCACATGGTAACATTGATTTCAAGGCCTTCCCAGACGAGTGGCTGGTTATTCAAAGACATTTATAGCTTGTATATTTATTCTATCCAGTTACGTATCAGTATAGTGGTCATTTGCAAACTCCAACTTTCATTTCTCCTTAGCCCTCACGTCACACAGTTCTTAATGTTTATTTCAGTTGGGTCACGCCCTTCCAATTGCTATAGATTGGTAATGCATCTTATGGCTGTGCCTGTCACCTGCATGGTGAGGAATACGACATTGGGAGTGGCAACGACTAGGGTACTGTAGCTGACTGCTTATTGTGATCATTCATCTTTTGGTTTCCTTTAGCTTTGCTCTCTTTTACAAACCCAATGAACATATATTTCCTATTTCAAAGAAATTCAATAGATATAAGACCCAAGTTAAAAAGATTATCAACAATTCAACTTCTCTGGTTGACATTAAGATACCCCCCACCAATAGGGGACTTAACTCTCACATTTTAGAGTGCTCCATGACCTCCATTTTTCAGGAGTAAAATCCTTTTAACAGGTTCTATAAGGCTGGAATTTTGGAATATGCACATAAAAATCAGTAGTATGGGATACATGTGGCACAATTACAATTTTGTTTGGGTGTGTAAAGAGGGAAATAACCCTCATCCGCAATTTTGATGAAATTCGAAGCATAGGTATTTCAGTTCATTACAGAAAAGTCTAATTCTTCAATTGTATGTAATTCGGGCAATGCCGGTTAACTCTGCTAGTATATATATATATATATATATATATATATATGTATTTTTTTTTCTCTAGTTTCAGCTCAGAGCTGCGGCCATGCTGATGCACCGCCGTTTTGTGCTATACTGTTATTGTGAAGAACCTCGTCTAATATGTGGCACTTGGTGAAGAATGGAGATTGATATAGCAACTCTCATTTGCACCTCTTGCCGTGAGGTAGGTTCATCTGGGACTCTCGACAGGAAGATGTCCAGCTTTGATTTAAAAACCGTTCATTTGTCATTGCCTCTGTGAGGCCAAATGCTTGAAAGGTGCTTTTTATGTGCCACCAACAAGGGTGCCATTTATGTGACACCAGCATCAGCCATGATTATGATTTCACCTGGCCTGACAGGTCTTCTCAAGCATGGCACATCACCAAAGTCACTACCTTGTGATGCCTGACGTTTGAAGATCATGCTTCACCACCTCACACACACACACATGACAACAATAATAACATAATTGGTGACCTATTAAACTCCACAATTAAGATCCCTTCACAATCTAGCTGTCCACTTCCTCTTTTGCTCTGAATACCACAACTGACTCATCATCCTCATTGCCATCATGTCCTGCTGCTATTACCCTTACCACTATTAAACAATAGCAACAACAAGGAAATTAGCATTGGAAGTCACTCTTCAATACTAAGACAATTGATGACCTATTCAACAACACAGTCCCTGGCTCTTCACCATAGTCAGGCCATTCAGATTCTTCTCAGAATAATACAAGAGATCCATCATAACCATTGTCATCCTATTTTACTGCTGCTGCTGCACCACCACCGCCACTGCCACCGCCGCTGCCGCCACCACCACCACCACCACCACTACAATAAATGAAGAATCACCCTCCCCATTCCCCGTCCACCTCAGTCTGAATGAATACCTGACAGCTCTATGATAAATCTGTCAAATGTAAATAGGGGCAGAAGTGGTTCTGGGTTCAGTTTCACTGTGTGATATGTTGGACAAGTGTCTTCTTCTAGAGCCTCAGGTTGACCTGGTAGATGGAAACTGAAAGAAGCCCGTTGTATATATATATATATATAATATATATATATATATATACAACGGGCTTCTTTCAGTTTCCATCTACCATCATAATATAAATATATGCATATATACATACATATATATGCATATATACATACATATATATGTATATATACATGCATATATGGGTACAGGACATTAAAAAAAAGTTGAACACAATGAGAAACGAAAACAAAAACAAAAACATAGAAACAAACTTTTTTTTTGAACAACGAAAAAAACAGAGAAACAAGACATGCAACTTAAATAATTTTTTTTTCTTTTTTTTTTCATTGCCCACAAGGGGCTAAACATAGAGGGGACAAACAAGGACATACATAGGTATTAAATCGATTATATCGACCCCAGTGCGTAACTGGTACTTAATTTATCGACCCCGAAAGGATGAAAGGCAAAGTCGACCTCGGCGGAATTTGAACTCACAACGTAACGCAGACGAAATACCGCTAAGCATTTCGCCCGGCGTGCTAACGTTTCTGCCAGCTCGCCGCCTTATGCAACTTAAATAATGTTCCCCTTCTCCAGTTGTCCCTGTTTCATCTACTCCGCATTACAAAGGCAAGGACAATACGCGACTTCGTATAGTTCCTCCCACAAAGCAAATTAAATTAAATTAAATTTGCAATTTTTTGCAAAGGGTGAAAGTGGTAACAAGAACAGGACAGTGAGAACAAAACAGCAAAAACAAATGGTGAGGGCTGTTAAGCCAAAAAATTAGAAAAATTATTATGAATGCTAGGAAGACAAGCTTATGAGAGGAGACAGTATAAGCACGTGTTGTCTTTAGTAAAGTAATGGGCAGAAAGATAGATTCTCTTTCGTCACGTGTCAATGATGAGAGAGTCGAGGAGGATGAGTGAGAGAGAGGGGAAGAGGAGAGGAGAAGAATAGGAAAGGGTGGGAGAGAAAACCAGAAAGGATGAAGAACAGGAGAGGGAGAGAGATAGACAGGGAAGACATAGTAAAGATAGAAGAGTGCACATCGTAATTATTTAGATAAAACTTACTTGGAAAAGGATGCGTGGCGTTCAATCAAATAATAATATAAATAATATATAAATATATGCATATATACATATATGTACATACCTACATATATATGTATATATACATGCATATATGGGTACAGGTCGCTTGACAACAGATGTTGGTGTGTGTATGTCCCTGTAACTTAGTGGTCGGGCAAAAGGGCCTATAAATAAGTACTCAGCTTATAAAGAAAAAGTCCTGGGGGTGATTTGTTTATCAAAAGGTGGTACTCCAGCATGGCTGCAGTCAAATAACTGAAACAAATAAAAGAATAAAGTAAAAATACAATTAAAATTATCAACAAAGGAAACCCCAAAATATGTTGCCGTTCTCAATGCAAAGGGCTATGCATTACGCAGTGATTGTAACTTCACTCATTTACCTGAGACAAGATACACAGTTCGTACAAGCAACACTGGCCAATGTCAAAGCACACATCTTACACCACCACCATCACCATTAAATGCTAAATCACATTTAATAACTTCTGCACATGTAACCTGGAATCCTAAATCTGTTGCTATTCTTTGCACAAAAGGTTATGTCTGATGTGTGACTGTCCCTTCACTCATCTTCCTGGGACTTGATACCCTAGTAAAAGCATAACACCAAACCACCAGATCTACAGTAGGAATGTCCAGTGCTGGTCCAGACTTTCATTGAAACCCAGAAGTCACCCAGATATCTACTGGGTCCAATAGTAAAACCAACAGCCACAAACCATAGAACTCAAACCACATTCAACAGTGCAACCATACTTCGATTAATATATATATATATATATATATATTATGTGAAATAGAAAGATGAATAATCTTGTTGTAGATTAATCAAAAGTTATATATATATATATACATGTGTGCATGCATGTGTGTGTGTGTGTGTATGTGTGTGTGTGTGTGAGTGTGTGTATTTGTCTCCCCCACCATCACTTCACAACAGATGTTGGTGTGTTTATGTCCCCATCACTTAGTGGTTCAGAAAAAGACCCCAATAGAATAAGTATTAGGCTTACTAAGAATAAGTCCTAGGGTCAATTTGCTTGACTAAAGCTAGTGCTCCAGCATGGCTGCAGTCAAATGATTGAAACAAGTAAAAGAATACACACACACACAAAAAAAACACAAATATGAATACTTATCATCATCATCATCAGCAGCAGCAGCAGCAGCCTCATCCTTCTCCTCCTCATCATCGTTTAACATCCATTTTTCATGCTGGCATGGGTTGGACGGTTTACCTGAGGACTGGCTGCACTAGGCTCCAATCTGATTTGGCAACGTTTCTACAGCTGGATACCCTTCCTAACGCCAACCACTCCGAGAGTGTAGTGGGTGCTTTTTACATGCCACTGGCACAGGAACCAGTCAGGCGGTACTGCCATCGGCCACATTTGGATGATACTTTTTACGTGCAACTGGCACAGGAGCCAGTCAGGGTGGGGGAGCCTGGCATCAACCATGTTTGGATGGTGCTTTTTATGTGCCATCAGCACGGGGAGCCAGTCAGGCAACACTGGCAACAACATACCCACACACACACACACACATATGGTTGATGCCAGTGTTACTTGACTGGCTCCTGTGCTAGTGGCACATAAAAAGCACCCCTACACTTTTGGAGTGGTTGGCATTAGGAAGCCATAGAAACCTTGCCAGATCAGATTGGAGCCTGCTGCAGCCTCCTGGCTTGTCAGTCCTAAGTCAAACAGTCCAACCCATGCCAGCATGGAAAGCAGATGATGATGATGATGATATATATATATTTACAAAACTTCAACAAATGATATAATGTGATAGGTATGTGCAATAAGTGTTCAGGCTGGTTTACCACTACAACCCTAGCTTGAACAGCAGCTGAAACAAAGGTATTGTTGAAGCTGCCTATCAAAGATGGCTATAAGTAGTTCATCATTGAGCAGCTAGATATACAGTAGGAAAAAAGATGAACAAGTAAAATATGTGGGATCACTTTAGAGCATGTCATTTTTAATCCAAACATAATTGCTGAGTAGTTACAGTAAATAAGGGATTTAGAAATAATACGTAAAATTCCTTGCAGTTGTTTCTAGAATAGCTGAGCATATGGATCATATGTTATTTCCATATAAGTCAACTATTCTGTCTTTGGAAAGAAAAAAATTAAAGAATATCTTTAATAAAGGACATTAGCAGTTATCAATTCAGTGAAGAATTAAGGAACATCCTTAGTGAAAGATAATAGTGGTTAGCACTTACATGATCAGAGAATTAAGGAAATCCTTAGTAAAAGATAACAGCAGTTTGCAGTTCCATTGTTGAAGGATCAAGGAATATCCTTAGTAAAAGATAAAAGAAGTTACTAGTGCCATCTCATGAAACAACTTGCTGTAAAATGTGGTGCAGAAATAAGTCAGCAGCTTAAACAAGTTGATTTCCTATCTGATACCATACAAAATATAATCCTAGACCATATGCTCATAACACCCTACATGAGATCAGAAAAATTGTTGGAGATTCCATGTTTATTGATGTTATATGTGATTGCTCTGGCATGCAACAAAAATCCATTATTGTCATTACGTTTCTGAAAGCCAAGATGTCCACAAAGATTTTCAAGGCTTTTATGATCCTCCTGACTACTCTTTGAAGGCACTGACTAAAGTTATTCTGGATGTTTTTGTTGCTTAAACATTTCTCTGGGATCAAGGTTATGCTGCTTTTGCCATTGATGGCACACATACCATGAGCAGAAACATTTCAGGCACACAAAAGAGATTGAAAGACATGTTTCCTGCTACATATTTTGTACACTGCAGAAACCACTCTCAGAATCATATCCTCCAAGAAGTTGGATCTATGGCTGCTGTGGTCACTGATGCATTGAACCTTGTTCATTACTGCACCATTCTTCTGAAAGCACTATGCACAAGCCTTTGTGATGAGAATGTCATCGTGCTGCAAGCCAGTGTCTGTTGCATCAAGTCAGAGGATGTTCAGCACACTTTGCTGTTTGAAGACATGACTCCGTATCACAATGAAGCAACACTGTCTGACACACTGTGCTGTAATGTATGTACATAAAAAAAACTTGTGCAATGCAAACACTTTGGACATTCTCTTGAAAAACTTCATCACCAAAACAAGTGAGCATAGAAAACTTTTTGGAATGATTTGAAGCATTACTTTCCCATTTATAATAATGAAAATTATTATTATATTTGTTTTTATTTTGATATCAAGATTGAAAAAATTGGCCTTGTTTGTAAAAAATTATGGACCTGAGCTTGCACCTCCTAAGTAAATTTCGTGCAATTGAGCAAATGATTTCATGATCAAAAGTTTTCGAGTTGTGATCATTCGGTCTTTTGTCAGAGACAATCGTTATCCAATAGATTCTATTCTTAAAGGCATTAGACTGTGGTTTGTGGGTTATTTGGTTGCTGTTTAGCAGGTTTGGCATCTGTAAAGAAGCTCTCTCATTCGTTCGATTGCTACAAAGTTTAAAACAACTGTGGTGGTGGTGGTGAGAGTGCTGGTGTGGTACTTAGCAGCTTCATATAATAATCTTCCTTCTGCTCCACTTGATATCTAGAACCTCTCTTTTGACTATATCAGGTTTAAAAATATAAGAGTCAACGACGAAACCTCAAATACAAGCCTCTTTCTCATGATTAAGATGGCAATCCTGAAAAAGCAGATATAATTAATATTTATATGACTTAAAAAGCAGGAGTTGAGAAGGAGCTAGCATATAACTAGAAAATCGCAGCTTCTGCTAATTCTATCCGGAGCCATATCACTTTCATCTTTGCCATTAACAGCTTGAATGTCCCAGATGCTTTTTCTCTGCCTCACAAAAATTATTACGATAATTTTTCCTAACTCTTTATTGATTTAAAAAAATTTTTCTCATTTTTGATAAGGCTGCCATTTCAGTTTCATAAAACGCTGCAACAAAATTTTTGAAAACCAGCAGATTATGCCAGATATTGGCTTAAAATGAAAATTTTGTCAGTATACATACACACACATAGGCATGCACGCATACCTACTCTATTCACAAATATATACCTATATTTTTTCTAACTTATGGATTCTTAGACGACAATGTATGTTTGTACATCTGTCTGTCTGTCACTGAATGGCAAATGAATAAGAATTACGTAATACTCAACTTCATTAGCTTATAACAGTTTGCTCTATAAGAAACAGAGTACTCAAAGCTGACTGTCTGCAACATCTTATAGCTTATGCGGAGCCCTTAAAAATGAAGTGTATGTGTCCATCTCATTTTGGAACACACACACACACACACACGAGGGTTACCAAGAGGTTGGCTCTAATTTACTCAGTAATAGTATAGTCAATGCGATTCTTTATAAGTTAAAATCTTAAACTACCGTCTAACTCCATCCCCAAAGTAACATGCAGTCCCGAAGCGTAACGCAATTCACTTTAATAGCTTGATCTTGTAACTAATCACAACTAATCCGCATCAGAATATTTATTGTATTTAAGCCATTGTTGACGTCCAAGTAGATAAACCATATGGATCAGATAGGGTATCTGCTACAAAACAAGTATTCACTGGGCGGGGTATTAATCCAAGAATCAACGAACAAAAATAAAAACAAAAAACAAAAATAAAAACAAAGCGCACATGTATGTATATGAAAAATGTGAATGAATTTCATAAGTAGGTGCACACACAGACGTGGGTGTGTGTGTGTGTGTGTGTGTGTTGCATATGTGTGTGCGCGCGCGCAGTAAAATAGCTGAGAACATCTTGAAGATGTACACTGAAAACTTTTGATACCATTAAAAAAAAAGGAAGAAAAGAAAAGAAAAAGAAAGGAAATCAGTGAATTCCACGAAGTGTTTTAAATGGCCTAAAATGCAACAATATAGGAACGATCTTTTCTGACAAACAGCAGTCAAGAGAGAGAGAGAGAGAGAGAGGAGAGAGAGAGAGAGAGAGAGAGTGGGGGGTTGCTCTGCAACAATATTCAACTATTTGCCAATTAACTTAAAGAAAGACTTGTGGAATATATTAGAGTTCTGGTAACATGTGCATTCTGATTATGAAATTTTGCGAATCTGTTCATTATACCGAACGAAAAACACTTACAAGGCAACGACCCACCTTAGTAACACCACAAAACAATTTGTTTCTGTAACCAAAGACTCATCGTTCTAATCATTATTCCCCTCTCTCCCTCTAAAAAGAAAAAGAAAAAGAAATAAAGGATAACAGTCCCCGAAGTTTTGCAACTTATTGGTGGTAGACAAACATCTGTGCAGAAAGATAAATTTCAGCGAGTAGCGAAGTTGGTACCATACCGTTATTCTTACCATTAGAGATTTGGCAATAAAGACAAACGATTTTTATAACAGTGTTCATATTTTGCTAATCGTTATGGAAAATGATTTTTCGGATAGGAAAAAAGAAATCAAAAAACGATTTCTAAGTTGTTACCAAATAGACAAAATGTGTGAATTAGTATCAGAATGGTACCATTCTTTTAAATATCTACCCTAGCCTGGAAGTAGCTTCACTATTGACTTGTACGGAAATAGACCAGGTCTGACATATAATGAACTGAATCACATAGTCTATGAAGAACCACAGCTTAGATATTTGTTTCTGCTAGTTGGTTCTGAGGAGCTATTTCTCTCGCTTTTCCCTCTCTCAGATAAACAAATCTAAAGCAGCCGGAACCAATTTTGACAATTAAGTTGCTCCACTCTACCTTTTTTTTTTTTCTATCTCAACCACCAACAAAACAGATGAGAAAGACAAGCCAACAGAGGAGCCTGTAACATCGTTAGTCAATCTGCTAGAAATATCAACCAAATTTTTCTCATATTACAATCTACTCTTTCAAAAAGGGAAGGACAGTTGATAATGTAATCATAAATATATCATTTCTGAAAAAAAAAAAAAAAAGATAAAAAAAGAAAAGGAAAAATAGACAGGGGTAGTTGAGGCTGTAATGTCTTTGAGTATATTATATCTGATATGATCTGGAACTAAACAACAGCAGAGTTTAGCCAATTTTTCAGAATATATTCTAATTAGTTGTTTATAGAATTGTAATTAATTTCAATGGTCTTTCAGAAGTTTAATGAAACAACATAAATACCGTGGTTAGCAATAATTATATAAACCACTGCTCCCTCTGGAGTTAAGTAAAAGGGCAATATTTCTACACAATGGTTAATGAAAGACAACTAACAACGAGTGTAAGTTAACTTGAAAAAATAAACTATTGAGATTTGGTTTCGATTCATAGTTCCAGCTATTTCAGCTGTTGTCCTTGAGAAAGGCATGGATGTTATGCAATCTTTTTCTTCTTTTTAGCTATCAAATTGCTCTCTTGTATCTATCTAAAGAAATTAATAAATAAAATAAACAATGATTTCTTTATTCACCACTAAATGTGTCCACAAAGACCAAGGATGGTACAGAACAATATAATACGATATATGAGGACAGAAAAATTCGTCAAAAGGAGAAGGCTTCTGAGGGTTACTCGTGGGAACTTCCACAAAAATCACGATTACCCCGACTGCTAAAGGCAAGGGCCCTTATCATAAATTACCCAGTGGGATCAATCCTGACAAATAAATGAGTAAGGAAAAGAAATTCATTTGAATGAAAAATGTTAGCTGGAAATTTAACCACCTCCCAAAACAAGTTAAATAAGAAACAGGTGAAAAAAGAAAAGAAAAAAGAAACAAGATTTGTGTGGAAAGTAAGACAGGAGCAGCCAAAAACAGACGAATTTCGGTAAAGCTATGTTAGAGGTACGCCAACATCGTCATGAGGTGTTCTGCGAATGTAAACAGCACCATGCCAAAGCTAGAGTTACTTAAGAACTGGTCTGGTTTATACGCAATAGAGCAGCAACACACCTCGGAGCCGAGACTTCACTACAAAGATGCGTGAGTAATTGTTAGTCCCCTTCTCGTAGTTAGACCTTTCTGTTTTTCCTTTTTTTATTTTGAATGTATTTTCGCGTGTAATTTCTACCTACACCAAACCAATTCAAGTGTATTGTTGAGGTTGAAATGGTCAGTTGAAGGGGTGAAAAATTATAGATCTTACAAATGTGGGATTTTCACCAGTGAGTGGATAAGCAGTTACTTATACTGCTTGGATAGAAACCAGTTGAAGGCTACGGGTGGTCGCTAACATATAGTAGTAGTAGTAGTAGTATAAATAATAATATAGGGGTACTAAATATAAAGATAGTTGATATTGCCTCTGAGCAATTCTCGAAAGGTTTCCTTTCAAATAGGGAACTTGCTCCGAAACAATTACCAACACTTTCATCAGATGCCGGATTTCATGTACATGCACGCATGCTTACACATATGTACTCGTACGTGCGCGCGCGCGCGCACACACACACACACACACTTACACACATATACACACGCACACATATGTATGTATTTATAAATATATATACACATATATTTATATATATGCATACATATATGCACTAGTCTGTATGTGTATAGATGGATATATATACATACATGTATATACATATATACACACATATGCATGTGTATGTATATATATATATAATATATATATATATATATGTATATATATATATATATATATATATATATATATATATATGATAATATATATATATATATAGTATATATATATATATATGTATGTATATATACGCGAGAAAGAAGCAACAAGAATGGATAGGTTTTTAGTACGATCGTTTCATACAAGGACAGGTTTTATTAAAAGTTGCAAAGATTACAGCATATAAACGAGTCCCGTACTCATCAGCTAAAATACATGTAAGTTCTCTAGACATCCTAGTGTTTGAGGCTATACTCATGAAGTAATGTAGATAATTAAACAGATTTCTAAAGTTAGGTACCATATTCAAGTAAATTTTTTTAAATTAACTTGAATCTTTATTGCTCTTTGTATGTATATATATATATATTATATGTATATATATGTATATGTATATATATGTATATGTATATATATATATATATATATGTATATGTATATATATATATATATATTATATGTATATATATATATATATGTATGTATATATATATATATATGTATATGTATATATATATATATATATGTGTGTGTATATATATATATATGTGTGTGTATATATATGTGTGTATATAAAAAAGAATAACATGTTGCTAAATGAAGACAAATTCGAACTGATCCACTTTGGAAGGGAGGACGCTCTGAAACTCCCATACTCTCTTCCTTCTGGAGAAATTCTCATGGCATCCAACAACATCAGAGACCTGGGAGTAACAGTGGACAACAACATAAGCTGGGCTACACATATAAGCAGCAAAGTTGACATGGCCCGCAGAATGTGTTCCTGGATTCTCAGAACCTTCCAGTCGAGAGATTCCCACGCTATTATCCTTCTCTTCTCCACTTTTGCCCGACCCCACCTTGAATACTGCTGTCCACTGTGGTCTCCCTACACAAAACAAAATATTATGAGAATTGAAGCTCCCCAAAGGTCAATCACAAAAAAGATAGATGGCATGTCAGACCTTGACTACTGGGGTAGACTAGAGAAGCTGAAATTGTATTCACTCCAACGACGCCGTGAACGCTACATTATCTGTATGATGTGGAAAATATTCCATCAGCACTGTCCGAATGATGTTGGCATCACCTTCAAAATGCATCCAAGGCTTGGACCACGTGCCATCCGTCCACAACAAAAATCTAAATCGCATCACATAACGACAATACGGCACAACTATTTCACCTCATTTGGACCTGCTCTCTTCAACATTACACCAGGACACGTCAAAAAAGAAACTGACCACACAAATTCAAGAAGTCTTTGGACAAATTCCTTCAAACAGTACCGGACAAACCACCCACACCCGGATATGTCTCCACAAACAATAACTCTCTGCTCGAATGGGCCTTGGTGCCCAAATCCTGAACTGAAAGACTTCGCCAGGTGGTGCTATTAAGTTAGACATGGCCTGGGCCAATACTGGCCAAAAACCTTTCTAAGTTAAGTTATTCTAAGTTATATATATATATATATATATATATATATATATATATATATTATATATATGTAAGTATGTACATGTATGTATATATGCGTATATATATTATTCATATATATATTATATATATATATATATATATATATATATATATATATATATATATATATATAGGGAGATGTACTCGCATAGCAAGTGATTTGATCTGAGATCCTGTGCTGAAACGAAAACAATTGCAGCGTGGAAGGTGAGGTCGCGGATTTTAACGACGAAAATATATTGACAAATTAAACTTAAATGTTGAAGTGAATCGAACGGCTTTTGTGTATTTCTTAAATGGCTTACAACACCTTCCACGCTGCAATTGTTTATATATATATATATATATATATATATATATATATATAAGTGCACTGCAACTTGTGAGAGATGGTTAAAAGAGGGGACAGAAAGTAGGCATAGAAGTCAAGTAGAGGAAGTTAAGAAGTACATTCACAATAGTAAAAGAATCCTAAGGAGGAAACAATTGAATAGGTTCATCAGTGTTGGGGAATTTCAGGAAGCATTGAATTTTCAATGAATGTCATGTCTCGACAACTAACAACTGACATGGTTAGAATGTTTCATCCTTCAATAATTCTGAGCATGAAAAAATTGTTTCTGAAAATCATGGATGCTGCCCTATTTTTTGATAATATAATCATGTCCACAAGTGGTAGAAGTACTGAATTCAAAATGCTGGCCAAAGTTGTGGGAAATGTGGCAGATAATCTTGCGGGCTTCTACGAAGTCAGCTGCTAGATATCAAAGCATTTGTGTGTCAATGCTCCGAGAAGCAATACGTTCAAGATATGGTAAATGAGTGACAAAGGGTATTCATCTGGTTGCATGTATCTAGACTGCTTTGAGTAGATTAATATTCTGGACAAGATGGAAGTCCCATGCTGGAGATGCAAACTTTGAATGTCGACATGTAGCTATAAATAGTTTAAATAAATAGCTGGTGAATAGCTGACAAAGCCAGGGCCATCTTAACAGTATCATAAGTCCCTGAACAAATCAATGCACTAGGTCCCTGTAATTTTTATTTATTGACGGCAAACTATAACATTTATTGAATTAGGCCCCTTGAGCTGTTAAGCTTCTGGGTAACTGCACAGTATACTTGTGACTTAAGATGACATTGGATAAAAGTTTTAGTGATTAAGGCTAAGACACTTCTGAACTTTTTGACAATTTTAAAACTGTAGTTCATCTATTGCAGATCCTTGTTGACAATAATGCCTTGGCCAAGGCAGTGAGCTGGCAGAAACATAGCATGCCAGGCAAAATGCTTAGCAGTATTTTGTCTGCCGTTATGTTTTGAGTTCAAATTCAGCTAAGGTCAACTTTGCTTTTCATCGTTTTGGGGTCGATAAATTAAGTACCAGTTGCATACTGAGGATGATCTAATCGACTGGCCCTCTTCTCCATAATTTCAGGCCTTGTACCTAGAGTAGAAAAGAATAATGCCTTGGTCACTTTCACCAACAGACTTCTTAATGTTAGTGTTGTGGATAGTGAATTCTGAGTTTTAACTCATATAACGTATAGTAGTTCACTAGTCTACTGTGAGTTACCAGTCAGAAATCCATTGCTGCATTGTGTCTAAATCAAATTGTAGGAAAGATTTATAGTGTGTATGATCCGTTTATTTTATCTCAAGTTACAGCTTAATGTCATTTGCATTTCTTACTGTAGAAGCATGCTTCAAATTGGTATCTGTTTTCAAATCTGGGCACCAAACTGTTAATCTGTTAATCAACAAGTTAGCATTTACATTAACAATTTAACTTTTAAGTTAACTTTGGAAATCATTATCTGACTAATTAATTTCCATTACATTTAACTTCTGTTAACTCAAGTCAACTTAAGTTAACTTCCGTTAACTTCAAGTCAATTGAAGTTAACAGATTTTATAGTCTTGACCCTTTTTAAAGGTATGTTTAGGTGGTTTTAGAGCAAAAACTGATTTTTTGCCTTTTCTATAATGAAAATTAATGTTAATGGTATATTGATAACTTTGGTTACATTTTTAAAGAATTAACTGGTTGACAGTTATCAAAGTTAACTTTTTGGTTATGGATTAACAGTTTACAATGTTAACTTTTTGATTAATGGTGCCCACCCTTGTCTATTTCATTAATGTATGCAACAAATAAAAGAGGACTGAGGACAGATCCCTTCAGGACACCAGGTGTTGCATGAAGTGCAGAAGGTTGTTCTAGTACTGTGACTACCACATCTCAGTTAAGAATCCAGAACTTCAGCCAGTTACAAAGATTAGCCTTCACCCCACTGCTGAGAGCTTTGCAATAAGTATTTTGTGTGGCACAGAATTAAAGGCTTTGGGGAGGACAAGATATACAACATCCATCCATGAGCTGTCATCTGTGATTTGGGTGATGTCTTCAAAAAATTTGATGAGTTTACAAAAGTAGCAAGAGTTAGGGATAAATCCAAATTAGGTTATGAGAATTCCAGAAGTCCCTGACACAGGAATCCATCAGTTTGGTGATACAGCATTTAAGACTGATCAAATGGTAATTGACAGGTGGTGTGCAGTCACTATTTTTGAATGGGAACAATCTTACACTTTTCTGGTGAAATGTAGTTATTAAACCAAAATTGGAAAAGTAGTGAAACTTGGTGCAGTGGAAAGAGCCTGCCATATTTGAGAAGCAGATAAGTAACACCATCAAAATCAGGGGAGGCATAGTTGCATATAAGCTTGAGATGACATTGCAGCATTAAATTCAACTGATGTTATGGAATTTGGTTTCAGTTGTGGTGAAGATAGTACATTTGGGTTTTCATTAATAAAAATGCCAACATACTATTCAACAGTAAGATCTGCACATTCTTTGAGATCATCTGGGATCATCTGTAAGTTATATGGGGATTGTGAAGAAGGCTAATTGGAGAGTTAGGCCTCTATTTCAAATATTTTCAGAACTCTTTACTATCTGGTTTGGTTGCTGTGTTGTTCAAATTTAAGTATTGCCTTTTTTAAGTGACCTACGTGACATGGTTTGATACTCTGTTTCCCCTTCTTCTCTTTTAGTCTGTTCTATGTAATCTGTATCCAAGTTCAGGATCTCATCATTCTTTCCCCTTGTTAGACTGCTGCAGTCTCCCAAATTGAACTTTTGGGGTTTCTAATGCATTTACATTGTACTGAAGCTTTGTATGCAACCCAGACCAAGGAACATAAAAAAAAGGAAGGCAGCTTTATTCTAGGAAGTGAGAAGTTGGGACCAGATTTGGCAGGGGGAGTTGCAGGAGAGCTTCATGGTTATTCACGTTATAGAAGAGTGGGTGAGAGTAACTAGGGTAGAGTTGGAAAAAGAGGATAAAATTATGATGATGAAATATCAAAGTGGACCCTCAATTGTAGAGTAAGGTGAATAAAAGTGGGTTGGCACAGAAGACTTGGGAGTTAGAGTGAATGAAGGATGGTTTGAGATGAGGAATGGTTGAGGAGCTGAATATAATGAAGAACAAGGGTTGCGTAGTACTTGATGATAAATTGCTATTGGAAAGAATGCAGGGAAGAGTGAATGATGACCGTAAGGTTGAGAGGTGGATGTCATAAATGGTGGACAAGAGTTGATGGGTGATTGATGATACATATGAGTTGAGTAAATAGAGGAGAGAAGGTGATGACTGACAGTAAAGAAGAGGGTGAAGAGCAGCAGAATAATAATAATGATACAGTAGATAGGGCAGAATAAGAGAAAGGGAGATGATGTGTGTGAGGGTAGGTTGCATGAGAGTGACTGGAGTGGCAGATGTAGTATATGGGGAGAAAGAGAGATGTATGGTGATTGACAAGGAAAGAAAATTTGGTAGTGCAGAAGAGTGATCAATGTAAAATGTGAGTGGAGAGCAACAGTATTAAGAATGAAAGAGGGATGACAAGTGAGAAAGATAACTGGTATTACAGAAAAGATGATAAAATATGCAGTACTGCTGTTATTTAATTATAGCTGCAGAAAAGTGCAGTTATGAAGGTCACTATGGAGTCAGCGATAGGTGATTGATGTTGGGAAAGGATTGAAGAGGAAGTTGAGCAGGCTACACAGTTGTGCATACACACACATACACACATACATGCACATTGTGCTTACAGAATCTCAGTTTCACCATGATGAATGGATCTTCTTGAGAATCAGATATCTGCAGTCATCCTGGTCCTTTATCATTTCCTTTGTGAAGTTAAAAGTCTTGAGATCAGCCTTCACTACTTCATCCCACGTCCATTCCAGAATTGCTTTATTTCTTGGACACCACTTCTGATTCCTCTTATGCTCAGTTTTTCTCTCCTTCCTGGTCCATGTATATTTACATTGCACGTCCAAGTGATCATGCTAGCTGTATTTCTTTCTAGTCTTTGCAAGTCCTCTGGATTTAGAGCTCACCACTACACACACACACACACATATATGTAAAATGGGACAAAAACGCAATACAGGACAATAAAACATATGGACAGATAGATGATACAAAGGTGGACAGGAAAAACAACAATTAGAAAGACTGAGAAATAAAGGACGGGTCATTCCTGGTCTTCTTTCTTCAGTCAGTAGACGCTTCCATGCAAGAATCAGCTTCATTAGTCATCAGAAGCATAAACAGAGGAAAGAAGCAGTCAAGAAGCCAAATAAATTATCAGACACACTATAAAATGCTAATGATATGTGTGTGTACGTACGTACGTACGTACATACATACATACGTACGTACATACATACGTACATACATACATACATACGTACGTACGTACGTACGTACGTACGTACTACATACATACATACGTACGTACATACATACGTACATACATACGTACGTACGTACGTACATACATACATACATACATACATACATACATACATACATACATACATACATACATACATACATACATACGTACGTACGTACGTACGTACGTACGTACGCACGCACGCACACAAACTTTAGGTTAGTTAAAATATGTTTGCGACATATTTCAGCTGCTTAAGGCAAATTCACTGGAGAAGAAATTCTCTCTTATGGTAATAAAAAAAAAGTGTAAAAACACTATATCTATCCCATGCTACCATTTATCACATACCTGGTGTCAATGTTTCTAGCTCTTTGGCCATTGTTAATGGGTAATACTCAAGAGAAGCAACTCTGAGTAGACCTAATCAAGCTGTGGTTTTAACTAAAATACAGTCAACAATATCAACTGATTTATGCCTGTAGACTGCTGAGGTTATAAAAATTACAGTGACATCAGCTCCAAGCACTGTTTAGGCTTAAGCAAAGTTTATGTTAGTTTAAATATGTTTGTGACTTATTTCAGCTGCTAAAGGCAAATTTACTGCAGTTATGGAGAAGAAATTCTCTCATGGTAAAAAAGGAGTAAAAGCACCATATTTGTCCATTGCTGCCACCTGTCAGATTTACAGACATCGATGTTTCTTACTCTTTAGTTGTTATCAATAGGAAGTCCTAAAGAGAGACATATATATATATATATATATTATATATATATATGTATGTATGTATGTATGTATGTATGTATGTATGTATGTATGTATGTATGTATGTATGTATATATATATATATATATTATATATATATAATATATATATATATATATATATATATATATACACGTCAGCGCCGCCTTGGCTGGCTTTCATGCCGGTGGCACGTTAAAAGCACCAACCAATCGTGGCCGATGCCAGACCCCCCCCCCCGGTACCTGTGCAGGTGGCACGTAAAAAGCACCCACTACACTCGCGTAGTGGTTGGCGTTAGTAAGAGCATCCAGCTGTAGAAACACTGCCAGATCAGACTGGAGCCTGGTGCAGCCCTGGCTTCCCAGACTCTGGTCGAACCGTCCAACCCGTGCTAGCGCGGAAAATGGACGTTAAACGATGATGATGATGATGATGATATATATATGTATATATATGTATGTATATATATATATATGTATGTATATATATATATATATATATATATATATATAATAAATCTCTGAACGAGGTATAAACACTAGCTGCACAACAATGTGAAGTATATTTGCCACTTAAATGTGGCTAACCACTAAGGGTGGATGCTACTGTAGCTTGTAGCCCCAGAACAACTTCTCCAGCTGGCTATTGACACACTTTCTGTGCCCTATTAGTATTTGCAAAGGGAAGCCATTCTTCCCATCGTCGACCTGAAGTGATAAGCACAGACCTGGGTTTCTGGGTATTTACCTGTCGTCAGCGCACGACAATCACCGGTCTTCGATGCGAAGGGATCCCAATGCAACTACATATACCCTTTTTCTAGTGACGAAAACTATATATATATAGCTATTAATGACATCAAAGCATTTGAGAACCAGGAAAGTGAAAATTCACAGCAGTTCATCATAGATAGGAAGATATCTAGAAAATTCATGCTCTTTTATCTCAGATAAAAGAGTGGAGGATCCAAATGGTCCTTCAGAATAGTTCTTCATAGATATGTAAATATCTGAAGATTACATACTCTAACCTCACCGATAAGGGGAAGTGAGAGAGAGTAGAATATGAGCTATTCTTTACAGCTGTTTCTGGTATTTGCTGATCTGTAAGAGTAGTGTTCTGATCATTACATTACTAGTAATACCTACTTCCTTGTCTCTTATCTATGCATTCTTTTATTTTGTATCCTTTCTCCTTTTTTTCCTTTCTTCTTTTTTTCCCCTCCACTGACTCCCTCTCTCACTTCTAATACTATTTTGGTTTTGCTTTTACTTTTAATCCTCCTCTCTATTATCAACTCCATTATTCATGTTACATGCCTAGATTTAATGTAGGCATGCAGCATTGGGAGGGACATCTTTGCATAGAATCCATACCAGAGCAGATATTTAGAGCTCATCACAGCTCTTTGACTTGCATCCTATCAAACTATTCAACTCTTGTCAACTTGGAAAACAAGTTTGACGATGATGATGGTGACGGTGATGGTGATAGTGATGTTGATGATGATGGTGGTGGTGACGGTGATGATGATGATGATGTTGATGATGGTGGTGGTGATGATGATGATGATGGTGGTGGTGGCG
>NC_043013.1:25375659-25395659 GCF_006345805.1 Octopus sinensis
TGTTTGTTTGCTTATTTCCCTGTAACTTAGCAGTCCAGCAAAAGAGCAGGCTCAAAAGAAAATAAGTACTGGGAGTTGATTCATTTGACTAAAATTCTTCAAAGTAGTGCCCCAGCATGGCCACAGCCCAGTGACTGAAACAAAGGCAGGGTGATTCAACAGAAATATGGGACAGAAGGGTCAAACACTGCTCAATCAAGTACATCTGTCCTCTACAAAATACTAACTTTGTGGGAATCAAATCATCATCATCATCATTTGACATCTGCTTTCCATGCTGGTATGGGTTGGACAGTTTGACTGAGGACTGGCAAGCTGGGTAGCTGCACCAGGCTCCAATCATCATTATAAAAGTTAAATGTGGTTACCACTTTAGGGCAAGAAGTAGGTTATGGGCAAATTAACATTCTCTGATCTCAGTTCTCAATTAATGCTGTTAGAGCCATTTTCTTTTACTATAATTTCCCATGCAAAATTCTCAAATGTCATCATATCTCATTCCACCTCTCATTAAAACATAATAATTTGCAAACCAGCACGATAATTTGCAAGCCTATATATTGTCTCTTGACGTGCTAAAATTAGTAGCTACATTTCCATTACGTCACACTCTTCCATCTTGAAAAAATTTATTCCCATTTAAATGTGAATGTTGTGTTAGAACAAACTATACTGCAGAACGTACCATGAGAGAAATTCTCATAAAGGCTTTTGGTGCAGAATGCATGCTTGTTTGTTTATATTGCTAGCTGGGAGATAACTCCTCCACCAACTTCTCCATCACTAGTGATATAAACAAGCGTGCATTTTGCACCAAAGCCTCTATGAGATTTTATCTCATGGTATCTAAAGAAGTAAAGTTTGTTCTAACAGAATATGGAACATCCATGTTTAAGTGGCATCAGATATTCTTTTCTACACTAGGCCCGAAATTTTTGGTGAGGGAGCCATTCGATTAGATCGACCCCAGTACATAACTGGTACTTAATTTATTGACCCCGAAAGGATGAAAGGCAAAACCGACCTTGGCAGAATTTGAACTCAGAACATAAAGACAGATAAAATACCGCTAAACATTTTGTCCGGCATGCTAACATTTCTGCCAGCTCGCTGCCTTGTGTCATCAAATATTAACCTCTTGGTGTTAATACTGCCCCTGTCGCCAAATATACCGAGTGTCCAGAAAGTTTTGCCTGATTTTTATTTTATTGTACATTTTTCTTGTGTGGTATTCTTAAAGATATGGTATACAAAGAGAAACTGTAAACCATTCCTGATCTTCGTCAAGTTATTAATGAGCAATTCGCCACAATCAATTTGGAACTGTGCCAAAAAGCTTGTCGCAACGTTGCTTTGTGTTTGCTTTCTTGTATCGTAGACAATGGAAAACAGTTTGAACCATTTCATTTGTAGTTATCATTGTTGCATCATTGTTTCATTTGTAGTTATTATTCATCATTGTTGTATACAATAAAATTAATTGAAAAGCCTACAATCATTATCATCATCATCATCATCAGTATTTTAAATCTGGGTTTTGTCCCCGTTAACGGAGGTAGCTGGATCTACCTCAATTCCATAGCAATCGAGGTAGGCAGGTACAGCCCACCCCAACCTTTGGGCTGGCTGGCTGGTGCCCGTTCCACTTTGCTATCATGAGGCTTTTTTGGAGCTGGATTTTTCAACAAAATTCAACTCTGGTAATCCTTTGTAGCACAGTTAAAGGTATAGCGGCAAAAAATTCCTGGTGGTACTCCAAATGGTAAAATCCACGAAGTGCACACAGTCACATAAAATCATAAATTTTCAGAAGGACACACCTCTCAAAAACACACAATTCTCACTAAAAAGTGAGTCTTTTAGTTCGACCACTAGCAAACAAATGTCTGGAACACGGTGGAACCCTTGTTCGAAAAAATAATAACTATATGGACAACAGACTTCACTAAGCTCCCAAAAAACAAATGCTTTACCTGTGGTCATACTTCAAATGTTCAATTTTTCATGTATGATATAACTTCCACTGTGACGAAAAACAATGCGACAACTTGGTAGCAGTAAGCAAGCTACTTACCACACAGCCACTCCTGTGCCTATATTTATACCCGATGGGCTTCTCTGAGTTTCTGTCTACCAAATCCACTCATAATGCTTTGGTCAGCTCGAGGCTATAGTAAAATACACTTGCTCTAGATGTCACACAGTGGGGCTGAACCCAGAATCATGTGGTTGGGGAACAAGCTTCTTACCACACAGCCTGTGCCTACATTGTAAGAAATCGCTGTCAATATATATCACTGCTATAAATGATTAATGTCCGTGAGCATTTTAATGGTGAAATTACATTAACACTTTCATTACTATATTTCTGTTGAGATGCTCTGTGTTTCTTTTCAATTAATTTTAAATATAACAAAGAATTTAGTAAAATAACTTAGTTATCATTAAGCTAATATTTGGAACATAAATTGTGACTAAGGTTTGGTAGAAGATTTTGATTCAAAACTTATGAAAACATGACATTTGTTCTCAGAGCCAGAAGTGTTTTCAGCCAGGTTGGTATCAAAAGGGTTAAGAATTGTTTCTCTGTTATATATTTTAAGCCTTTTGTTACCATATTTCTGTTGAGATGCTCTGTGTTTCTTTCAATTACTTTAAATATAACAAAGAATCTTTCACCCAGGTTGCTAATGAAAGGGTTAAATACAATAACAATTTATTACAGAAGTTCACAGAAGCAAGAACAGTGTTTTTGCTATTCCAGTGAAACATAACTTGCAAGTCTTGTCTCATTGTTTTATACAGGATGGTGAATAGTTTCAATTGTCAGACTTTGTCAGTTTGAATCAAGATATTATTGGAAAGAAATATACCTGAAATGTTATGGGTGCTTTTAAAAATAAAGAAGCATGAAGATAAGAAGAGCTTGTCCCTATTAAAGCCAGTAGAGACCCTGTCTGCAGAGATTAGAAGGGAAGTTGAGAGAAAAACAAATAAAATCGTTATGTAACAGAAATCTGTACAACCATCAAGGATGTTTGCCAATCTAGTGAATACTTTGAGGTGAGTAGTTAAGATAATACTAATCACTCACGTAGATAAGCAGAATTTACAGGGGGATATCATTTCTGATGACTGGCAGAACAACAGCTTTGTTAACTATTATAGAAGCAATGGCGATACACAAGAGAGAGAGAGATGGGGGAGGCTGTAATGGATTTAAGTAATGGACCTTGTAATAAAGGTGATAGTGAGTCATAGCAAAGCTAGTATAGGATTCAGTTGAGTTTTGCTGAATGCATACCCACCCCCTCTCCGTTAACTCTTTTGTTACCATATATGTGTTGAAATGCACTGCTTTTGTTTTGTTGTAAAGGTGGTTTGGCTGCTTGAATAGTGGGGGAAATGAAGATATATTTTGTTGGCTGCGTAAATAATCACTGGAACACACTTGAAAATCTGAATTGCTGGACCACAAGATATTTGGTGTTGAGCTATTTACGATGACCAACGTAAAAGTATTTACTGAGTGGGAGAGAGAGAAAAGCCATGTCACATCCATAGAAGTTATTTATCAGACATTATGTGAATATTCAGTTTAGTCAGTTCAAGAACATGAAAGTGTCTGGGACCATCAGAGTGGCAAAAGTGGAGATAGGAGTTAATCAGCTGTTTTCAGCACTCAGCAATTAACTTGAGAGCCAAAATGGTCTTTTATTGGGTACAAGAAAAACATAAAATGATTGGGTGATTCTTCGACCAATCACACAAAACTGTGGAGTTTTGCTCATGGTGCCTGATAGCATTTGGGTTTTGAATTACTGCTACAGTTTTAATTAAGTTTTAAAATAACGGCAAAAATTGTAAAATAGCTGTCATTTTGAAGCTGATGTTTGGAAGGCAAATTAACATTAAATTTTGATGGAAGGTTTAATTTAAATTTCTTTAAAACAAGAAACTTGTATCCTAGAACCAGGTTCAGTTTGAGGCAGGTTGGTATCCAAAAAGGTTGCTAGTATCTTCTGTTTCTCTTTTAATGGTTTTGTTTGGGGTAGAGGTTGGCACTAGAGGGCTGTAATTCACACATGAGTGAGTTGGTCTCTATAGACTTCAAATATCTCAGACATTTCCTAGAATTTAAAAAACTTAATATATATACTTTCTGATTATTGAGAATTTGCTAGCAGCATCTTTTCCTTTGTTGGTAATTGAACCCATTCCTTTAATTATGATGAAGGTAAACAAAGTTTGCTTTAGAAGCGTTGAGATGTATTGAAAGATACAGAAATAATTTATTCTGAAGCACAGAATAATGCTAACAGAATGGCAGGAACAGGATAAAATATCCATATTATTGCAGAAAAATTTGCACGCCATGAGATTCGAACCGACATTCTTGTGATTACCGGTCATATACTCTACTACTAAGTGAAACTGCCCACTGACAAATTAATCTGCAATTTTTGAACTTATAAATCTAGCTTTATAAGATGCTAATTATAAATTAAAATTACAATGAAAGTAAACAAACTATAATATATATATATATATATATATATATATATATATGATGGGCTTCTTTCAGTTTCCGTCTACCAAATCCAATCACAACACTTTGGTCAGCCTGAGGCTATAGTAGAAGACACTTACCCAAGGTGCCATGCAGTGGGACTGAACCAGGAACCATGTGGTTGGGAAGCAAGCTTCTTTCCCCACACCCATTCCTGCATCTATCTATATATGTATATATATACGAGCAAAACGCCCAAATGGACAGTCCTGAGTTGTCAAACATTTAAACCAAATTTTCTCAAAACTTGTCCGACCGTCCCATAGGCTTCTCCTTTGAGAAACACTGATTTAACCTAAATTTGAGACACCAGCAAAAGAAGAAATAAAGAAAGACTTTTTTTTCTATTTCAAAGAAAAACGATTTTATCCACTCAAATATGCAACCAAAGAGTTTAAAGTTCCAGTAATGATAAGGTTTTTGACTGGGAGAACACAAACATGGTTTAAACAGTAAGCTTGGCAGGAAAGAAATGTGCCTTTAAGCAGTATAAAAACAACAAAAAATGGAAGGTGCAGTTATGTACAGGTTGATGGAAGAAAAGCAGGACAAAAATGGTTTTATCAATCGCATTCTCACCTGGAATCGATTTTTGTAATTTTTTCAAGATTTATACATGCCCTGATACTATTGGTATCTACATATCAAATTTGAGCTCAATCGGATGGAGAATGCTCGAGATCCTAGAAGACACATAGACAGACAGACAGAACAGATTTTATATAATATATATATATATATATATAATATATATATATATATAATATATATATATATATATACATATATATATATTAAAGGAAAAGGAAAACAAAACGAAGGCAGGATGAGCATCTCAGGTCATTTATGCCAACCACTCTGCAGAGTGTACTAGGTGCATTTTATGTGGCATTGACACAGGTGCTTTATGCATGGCACTGGTATGGGTGCCTCTACATGTGGCACTGGCATGATTGCTTTTACGTGGCACCAATTTACTTTTGTAGTCATTCAGTGGTATAATAGATGTTGGATAAGAGTGGGGGGCAGTTGAGTGTAGACAACTACTGCTTCTGTTGTAGCAATTGTTGTTGTTCTGCTCACGGTCTGTCCTGATTGGGCTGACCTATAATCAAAGACGTTCCAGCTGTGACAGTCCTGTCCTTTTATGTATCTAGGATTATATTAGGTAATATGTCTTTTCCTCTTTCCTTTTAAGTTTGTTGGGTGCAATGTAATGAACTTGACTGCTATTTCTAGCAGGTAGATTGACCACATACACACACACACACACACATATGTATGTATGTATGTATGTATGTATGTATGTATGTATGTATACTCACTCTACTTTGTTGGTTTGTACTGCTTTTGTTGTTGCTGTTGTAAACATGTGTCATGCCAAAATGGAGAACCTGCAAAAGTTATAGAGGCCAATTCTTCTCCTCAAACTTAACAACAACAAGAATAATGAAAAGTTTTCTGGAAAACAAATAGATAAAATATTGAGATGCAAGAGTCAGAAGATAATGTTGTATTTTATTGGTACAAAGTGTACTGTGGGTTTTGGAATGATTCCAATATTTTTATGCTTCAAGTGGTTTCTTTCCAGAGTATCTTAGTCCTTCCGTCTAGCTCTCATAGAAGTAAAAAAAAAAACAACAAAATTCTTATTAGCTTAGTCAGAGAAGGGAAAGGCAGTGCCCATGATCCTTTTCAAGACCTCCAAGACTGATAGAAGGATTGGTTGAAGAAAACTTCAAACTTAAGTCTGGGACTAAATACTTGCATCTGAGAGGAATTTTGAAGGCCAAGGGCCAGGAGGGGATTTTAAAGGCAGAAGGACCAAGAGAGGATGTTAAACCAAACAACAGATTAAGTCTACCTTTAATGAAATGAACTCTCCCTTTCATAGCATTCTACAGAGTTCTATTACCCAGGTAATCTAATTAGTGCAAGAAGTGACAGTTGTAAAAGCCTAATTACCAGAATAATTCTTTGAATAAGCCTTTCTCTCTTTATGAAGCACAAGGCCAGCAGTGGCTTTTCTCTACTGTTTGTGAATCTGGGCTGACTTTTCTGCTTCCTGGTGGTCAGAAAGGGGATCGACCTTGCAGATTGCTTTCGGGTTTTACTGCTCCTTTGTCGGTGGCATGTAAAAAGCACCATTTCAGTGTGGTTGATGCTAGTACCACCTAACTAGCCCTCATGCCAGTAGCACATAAAACACACCCACTACACTCTTGGAGTGGTTGGCATTAGGAAGGGCATCCAACTGTAGAAACTTTGCCAGATCAGATTGGAGCCTGGTGCAGCCTTCTGGTTCACCAGCCCTCAGTCAAACCATCCAACCCATGCCAGCATGGAAAGCGGACATTAAACGATGACGACGACGATGATGATGTCCCCATCCTCCAGGTCTTGTTTGTTTTGAATTGTCATTGATTTTTCTGTGACTTAGCTTTTCTTCTAGGTAGGGGTGTTGGCCCTATGCACACTGGTTTTTACCTTTGGGAAGAGGTGGTCCATCTTAGTCTGACCACTAACCTTTGACCTACTGGAATCTCATGCTCCATTGGAATAACTGTCTAAGGGTCATTGAGGCATTCAAGCCTCCACACTGTACCAAGAACTGGGCCTTGTGGAGGCCAATACTTTCTGAGTACTCTACTTTATCAACCCCCAGAAGGATGAAAATCAGAGTTGACTTCAACAGGATTTGAACTCAGATTGTAAAGAACCAGAACAGAAGTTGTAATAATTCTACCTGCTCATTGCCATCATTGTTGCTAGAATACTGAAAAGAATGAATGAGGTTTAAGAAGCTATTACCTCTTGTTAGCAAAAATGGGTTTCTGTTTGACTCTGTCTCTGGAAAATACTTTCTTTATTAAACATATATCAGGATTATTTATGTTTCGTGTGGAATATGCAATGAGATAATTGAAGAGGAATAAGCTTGAGTTGTTAGATTTATAAGAGCAACTTGGCATTGAAGCTATCAACCAGTGTTCATTTTAAAGTTTATCTTTACAGATTTTCAATGGAATTTAGAGCCAGCACTGAAAGTTTTGATGTTTTGCATATGAATATGTTTATGTAAACAATGTAATTGAAGATAGAGAACAATAGGAAATGAGTGTATATTCACATTAGTGTATATTCACATTTCAACAATTATTGCTCTTTCATCAGTACCACATCCATCCTATCTCATCACATCAGTCAGTGTATTCAGGGGAGATAACTTAGCTGGTGTGGACACGTGATATAAATGGGTGACCAGGTGAAAAAAAGAATCTACCTATTGAATCTACCTGTGATAGAGGAAAACTGAGAAAGAGAGGAGAGGAAAACCAACGGTGTGGTCAGATTTCAGGATACTAGGTTTTGCAGATTATATGACAGAAGGTTAAGATGAACAATGTTGTGCTGCATGGTAGGTGTATTTAACTCAGAGAAATGAACACAATGTGATGACAATGACGATGATGATAATTATTTTGTTGATTAAGGTTTTTTCTCTCTGATTAAATGAAATGTGTTCCAGAATGTCGATGCTTTGTAGTAGTATAATCTATACTCACATAGTGTGTTTTTTTAATTATTGCTTCACTATGAATCAACAGAGATTTATATGTATACATACACACATACATACTTACATACATACTTATATCACAGGAGTAGCTGTATAATAAGTAGCTTGCTTACCAACCACATGGTTCCAGGTTCGATCCCACTGTGTGGCCCCTTGGGCAAGTGTCTTCTATTATAGCCTCGGGCCGACCTAAGCCTTGTGAGTGGATTTGGTAGACGGAAACTGAAAGAATCCCTTCATATATATATATATATATATTATATATATATATATGTATGCATGTGTGTGTGTGTTTGTGTCTATGTTTGTGCCCCTAACATCACTTGACAACCAATGCTGATGTGTTAACGTCCCTGTAACTTAGAGGTTTGGCAAAAGAGACAGAGAGAATAAGTACTAGGCTTACAAAGAATAAGTCCTGGGGTTGATTTGCTCAACTAAAGGTGATGCTCCAGCATGGCCACAGTCAAATTACTGAAACAAATAAAAGAATATATATTTATATATATATTTATATATATATTTATATATATATATATATATATATATATATATATATATATATATATATAGGGAAAGTTTATGAAAAAAACAAAAGCCGAAGACAAGTGGTGTACAAAACAAACAGATGTATTAGTATAATGCTCAGGAATAGAAAGTCTTTTACGTTTTGAGCCTACGCTCTTCTACAGAAAGGTACACAGAAAAAACAAGGAGAGAAAAAATGTGTGTAGTGGCTAATGATTTATCATGGCGTCTATATATATGTATGTACATATGTATATACCGGGTGTGATGGATAAATTGTCACCATTTTATATTTTTAATCTCACGCATGCACAATTTTTGTTTTTGATTTTGTCGACTACACAGTATAGTAGGAGCAGTTGAAGACTGTTTGTGAGAAAAACAGCACCATGACGCAATCCACTCTGCCAGAAATTTGGAAACAACATGCTGTACTGCTTGGCATTCATGCCAGAAGTTCCAATATGAACAGGTGGTTCCCAAAACATGTATTGAGAGTGATAAAAATCAAAAATCCAGTCAACATCATGGCGTTTGGAGTGATGCCAATGTTATGCTTCCATACATCTTTGCACACAGCTTCAGACTCAACATGGAGGCCTATATCAAGTTCCTGGAGGAGGTAGTGCTGCCCTGAGTCAAGAGGGTGACTAGTGGAAGATCCTATGTCTGGCAACAGGACTCTGCACTATTCCACACAAGCAGGAGAACCCAGTCATGACTGTCAGACAATTTCTGCAACCACATCACCCCTAACATCTGGCCATCTAACTTGCCATACTGCAATCCCCTTGATTATTATGTGTGAAGCGCTGTTGAGCAAAAGACCAACAAAACTCCTTGTAACATTAAAGATGAATTAAGGGCAAGAATTATGATAGCATTCACCAACTTAAATAAGGAGACTGTCCAGAAAAGCTGCAAGAGATTCCAAAATAATCTGGAGGCCGTGGTTGCAGCCAATGACGATTTTATTGAATAAATTTACTCTTCAGTATTTCAAGATATTTTAATGTAATTTTGGTAAATATATCTATTAAATGAGAGGTCAGTGTTATTTTCATTTGTGTGTAATTTAGATGATGATATATTCACTGCATCCTGTCCATATATATATATTGTGGTGTTAGAAATGTCATCCAGCTGAAGAAGTCATGCCAAAACAGATGACTGAGTCTGGTGCAGCTCTTCCTGTCAAATCATCCAACCCATGCCAGCATGGAAAATGGACATTAAGTAATTACAAGCATATATATTATAGGTCAGTTATCCATAAGTCAAAAACAAAAGCATAATTTAAAAGAAAATTTGAGTAGTTATACTTTTATATTGTCAAGTAGTATTTCCTTGTTTTGGCAAATAACTGGTCAGGTTACCAGTGGTTTCACATCTACTGTTGCACCTGGCAAATAGACAACTCCACAGACATAGTGGCTAGAAATGCACACATACACACACACACACACACACGACTAGAATACTAACAATTATAAAATATATTATTATAGTATCAAAGCATTTAATGATATAATTTAAGCTTGGGAATTTAAGCTTATGAAAGTTGTATCACTGGTGGCCCGGTGCTTCTGTTTGTTGTTTGGTGGAAGGGAAATCATCATCATCGTTTAACGTCCATTTTCCATGCTGGCATGCGTTGAGCGGTTTAATGGGACTGGCAAGCCAGTAGGCTGTGCCAGGCTCTAATCTGATCTGGCAAGGTTTCTACAGCAGGATGACCTTCCTAATGTCAACCACTCCGAGAGTTTAGTGGGTGCTTTTTACATGCCACTGGTAAAATAGCAAGCAATAATTATTTATTGCATCTTTTGATCCAGACCTATTGAAATGCCATGTATTTTCTAGGTTAGCTTGTTCCAAGACATATCTCATGGATGTTCTGCATTGCATTATCAATGCTGCTTCAGGGATCTCAGCAGGATCTGGGCAAATTTTTTTCAAAATATTGACCACCAACATCAATTTATGTTGAATGAATTGTTTTCAGAATATAATTTTATTTGTAATTAATTAGCTGATCCAACCTAATTTGTTTATGTTGTTTATAAACATTGTTAAAAATCACTTTGAGGAAACGACAAATAATACAAGGCATTGAAATTCTATTATTGGTTGATGAAAGTCTATCAGTACATTGGCAGATGGCACCGACATATTTCTTGATTTCAACATATCACAGATCATCAATGGCAGCTAGCCAAGCTAAGTACCAGACAGAAAATCAGTCAAGCTGATGTAGAATAATACTGGCCTAACAGCAATGATGTCGCAGAAAGCTGGCAGGCCATATATAAATTAGTTGGTAGTAAAAGAAGCAGTCTTTGGAATATTAACTAGCACACCAACCTAACTTGGGTATGTTGTTTATAAAGCCTTAAACTGCTCTAAGCATTTAGACATGTATTTTATTTGTAATTTTCTCTTATAGCATTTTTTACATTAACAAAAAATATTGAAAATTTACATTTTACCCCTGTTGCCCTGGTTGTTAGTTCTCAGGGCATTGACACACCAAAATTTTGGCTTCTAGCAGCTGACTTAGTAGAAGCCCACAAGATTATCTGCCACATTTCCCACAACTTTGGCCAGCATTTTGAATTCAGTACTTCTACCACTTGTGGACATGATTATATTATCAAAAAACAGTGCAGCATCCATGATTTTCAGAAACAATTTTTTCATGCTCAGAATTATTGAAGCATGTAACATTCTACCCATGTCAGTTGTTTGCTGTCAAGACATGACATTCTTTGAAAATTCAATGCTTCCTGAAATTCCCCTACACTGATGAACCTATTCAATTGTTTCCTCCTTAGGATTCTTTTACTATTGTGAATGTACTTCTGTACAATAAGCTCATTATCATAATTTACTTATATTCATCACCATCAATATCATCATCATCATCATCATCGTCATTTAACATCTGTTTTCCATGCTGATATGGGCTGTGCCAGCTTACAAGAGCTGACAAGGCCAGGAGCTGCACCAGGTTTCATAGTCTGTGTTTGACTTGGTTCCTACAGCTGGATGCCCTTTCTAATGCCAGCTACTTTACAGAATATACTGGGTGCTTTTTCCATGGCACCATCACCAGTGTTTCTTATGTGGCACCTTGATTTTAAAATAAAAGACAAGTTACAGTTAATATATACTCATTGAGTGTGCACCCGGAAGATTGCCCAGGAGAAAACGATTTTCTTTGTTAGATTTTAATGCCTAATCTGTTGGACAATGAAAAAGCTGAAGAAGCACTGTTGTTGGATTGTTCTTAGGGCAACGGTTAACCTTATTCTGGTTGTGGAGGTTTATGCTTTATCCTTTACTTGTTTCAGTTGTTGGACTATGGCCATGCTGGGGTACCACCTTGAAGAGTTTCAGTTGAATAAATTGACCCCGTTCCTTATTTTTTAAACCTGGTACATATTCTATTGGCCTTTTATGCAAGCTGCTAAGTTACAGGGATGTAAACAAACCAGCACTGGTTGTCAAGTGATAGTGGAGGGAACAAACACAAAGACACACATGCCCTCATGCTGGTGGCATGTAAAAAGTACTGACTACACTCTCGGAGTGATTGGCATTAGGAAAGGCATCCAGCTGTAGAAACTTTGCCAAATCAGATTGGATCCTGGTGCAGCCTTCTGGCTTGCCAGCCCTCAGTCAAACCATCCAACCCATGCCAGCATGGAAAGCAGACGTTAAACAATGAGGCAACGATGATGTCAACGACAATGATGACGATGATGATGATATATGTCTGTGTGTGTATATATATATATATACACACACACACACACACATATATATATGTATATATATATATCATCATCATCATCATCATCATCATCATTTAACGTCCGTTTTCCATGCTAGCATGGGTTGGATGGTTTGACCGGGGTCTGGTAAGCCATGGAGGCTGCACCAGGCTCTAGTCTGATTTGGCAGTGTTTCTACAGCTGATGTATGTATGTATATATATATATATATATATATATATATATGCTGTCCAACTCATGCCAGTATAGAAAGTGAACAGTGAATAATGATGATGTTGATAATAATATACAGCGAGTTTCTTTCAGTTTTTGTGTACCAAATCCACTGACAGGTCTTTGGTCAGCCCAAGGCTAAAAGAGAAGGCATTTGCCCAAGGTGGCATGCAGTGGGACTGAACCCAGAACATTGAAGTTGGCAAGCAAATTTCTTATCACACTGCCACACCTCCTATTTCTAGTAAGTTGAGTGACTATGGGGGGCGGGGAGTGGGGGTGGCTCTGTGTCATTGTGACTGGTCTGGGTTGAACACACTCAGTCCCATTTCTTTAAGCAATTGTGAGGTTTAACATTTTGATAAATGGATCTTCGTCAGTCAGTCGGTGGTTGGTCGCTTGGGGCTTGGGTTTTTCCAATTTCATTTCCTGTTTTTTTCAAACTTGATAAACTTGTGAGACAAATAGTGGTGGAAGAAGACAATTCTAAAAGGGCTCTGTGTGTGTGTGTGTGTGTGTGTGTGTGTGTGCGCGTTTGTGTGTGTGTCTGCATGTGTGTGCGTTTGTATAAGAGAGACTATGCAAGCAATATGGAGGTGAAGGCAAAGCAGACAAATAAATATGGCAACTTTGTCTGCAGGAGTGTTACAGGGACATCCTGATTGAAGAAAAACAAATTATGTACTGTGATATTCTGTGGGTGGACTTAGAGATTTATTTACATAAGTATTGAAAAAAGCAAGTGGGATGGGCACACTCTCCTCAGCGAATTTCTAACTTATATTTAAATGTTGCTGTAAACTTCCTTAAAGTCCATTGGGTTGGTGCATAATTATTGCAGCTTTTTTTCAACAAATTTTATTCAACAAAAACAATAACAACATGTAACAAAAACATCTTTAAATGATTGTTCCGGAGCATATTCCCCATCTACTTCAATTACTGCTTCCCATTTGCTTGGGAAATATTGTTATTGTTTTTGTTGAATAAAATTTATTGAAAAAAAGCGGCAATGCACCAACCCAGTAGTTTACACTGTATCATGTTGTGTTTGACAACTTCAATTACCCCTCCACCAATTATGTCTACTATGTCAATAGTATTGTTGGGATGGGAGCAAGGGAATAGTCTGCCCTGGGTGACACTCTTATGATGTTTGTACTTTTAGGGTGTGCTGTATAAGGCTGTGTAGGCTTGAGAGCTGGGAGTGGGGAGACGCAGGCAAATTCAAAGACTGTTCCTGGCAGCACACACTCTTGCTATACCACAGTGTGTGTGTGTGTGTGTGTGTGTGTTTCTGTGTGTGTCTTTGTATATAATAGTGTCTTTGTATAGAATTTATTTCCACATACTCTTACACATTTTGACATTTTCTTTTATAGAAGTAAATGTAATGTTTTCTTGCATCTGTTAATCTTTCTCTTATCTGTTTTGTTTCGCCCTTCCCTGTACTACACCTCATAGGCACAGGCATAGCTGTGTGGTAAGCAGCTTGCTTACCAATCACATGGTTCCGGGTTCAGTCTCACTGTGTGGCACCTTGGGCAAGTGTCTTCTACTATAGCTTCGGGCCGACCAAAAGCTTTGTGAGTGGATTTGGTAGATGGAAACTGAAAGAAGCCCGTCATATATATGTAACTGAGACAAGTAAAAGAAGAAAAGAATAAAAGAATACTGTCACCAATTCTCCTATTCCTTTCAGTGTATTTAGATAGTGAGTGTGTGTGTGTGTGTGTACATGCATGTATAAATGTGAGTGTGTGCTGAAATGCACATCCAAATAATTTCCAAATAATACATATACATATACACATATTTATTTGACGGGCTTCTTTCAGTTTCTGTCTACCAAGTCCACTCATAAGGCTTTGGTCAGCATGAAGCTATAGTAGAAGACACTCATCCAAGTGTCATGCAGTAGAACTGAACCCAGAACCATCTGGTTGGGAAGCAAGCTTCTTACCACACAGCTACACCTGCTATATGTTATATTCTTTCTTTTAATTCTACTTGTTTTGTGTTCAGATCCAGCATCTCACACCTACCCTGCAATGTCATTCTAAAAATAGGTAATCACATCACTGAAATCTCAAAGCTGCAAGATAATGTCTCATTAATTCAAAACAATGTGAATTAAAAAACATTACTTTTGAAAGAGGAATCTGAATGCTAAACGATTGAAATCGGTTGTGGAATAATTTGTACCAATGGGCTGGAGAAAATAAAAGAAATAACACAGACCTGCAATATATCAGTTGATATATTCATTTCTACTCTAGGCACAAGGCCCCGGTACGCAACAAGGAAAAGTTGACCTTGGTAGAATTTGAACTCAGAATGTCAAGACAGACGAAATACCACTAAGCATTTCGCCTGGCATGCTAACATTTCTGCCAGCTCGCTGCCTTCCTTATATTATTATCCTTTTCTACTCTAGGCTCAAGGTCTGAAATTTTGGGAGAAGGGGCCAGTCGATTACATTGACCTCACTACATAATGGGTACTTAATTTATCGACCCTGAAAGGATGAAAAGTCGACCATGGTGGAATTTGAATTCAGAATGTAAAGACTGACGAAATACTGCTAAGCATTTCGCCTGGCATGCTAACACTTCTGCCAGCTTGCTGCCTTAGTTCAGTTGATAGGCTGGCCTATATATGAACATGACTTTCTTTTGAAAAGACCAATCGTTTTGTTCCTATATTTGCAGTGAATTTCTTCAGCTATTTTATTTACACTGACAAGAACCACAGACTAAAAAAGAAAGGAAAAAATAAAAATAAAATCTAACTAGAAAAAGAAAAATGAGAAAGTCAGTGGCTTTGAGTTAACAAGGCAAATATTTTGGTAAGAAGCAGCTGAAGAAAACTTCTTAGAAAGTAAGAAACTTTAAGAAGTATACCTCTGTGAAACCTAAACCAGAAAAGCTTAGTTAATGGCAGTTTAAAGTTCACTGAAATCTTGGGTGCAGGAGTGGTTGTACAGTAAGAAGATTTGCTTCCTCACCTCATGGTTCCTTGTTCAGTCCCACTGCATGGTACCTTGGACAAGCGTCTTCTGAGTGGATTTGGTAGACGGAAACTGAACGAAACCCATTGTATATTTGTATATATATATATATATATATATATGTGTGTGTGTGTGTGTGTGTATATATATATTCTTCTTATTCTTATTCTTATACTTGTTTCAGCCATTTGACTGCGGCCATGCTGGAGCACTGCCTTTAATCGAGCAACTCGACCCCGGGACTTATTCTTTTGTAAGCCCAGTACTTATTCTATCGGTCTCTTTTGCCGAACCGCTAAGTGACGGGGACATAAACACACACCAGCATCGGTTGTCAAGCAATGCTAGGGGGACAAACACAGACACACAAACACGCACACACATACATATATATATATATACATATATACGACAGGCTTCTTTCAGTTTCCGTCTACCAAATCCACTCACAAGGCTTTGGTCAGCCCGAGGCTATAGTAGAAGACACTTGCCCAAGGTGCCACGCAGTGGGACTGAACCCGGAACCATGTGGCTGGTAAACAAGCTACCTACCACACAGCCACTCCTATAATTTAATTCTTTTATTTTTTTACTTGTTTCAGTCATTTGACTTTGGCCATGTTAGAGCGCTCTTTTGTTGAACTGCTAAGTTATGGGGGATGTGAACACACCAACATCAGTTGTCAAGCGATGGAGGTGGGGACAAACAGACACACACACAAATATATACATTATATAAGAAAACAGCTGTTCATGCAGGAATAAAGAATTGTGCCCGCTAAATGGAGCTTGCATGTCCAAGACCATCATATATGAAGCTACCGTAAACTCTATAACCACTAAAGACACCGTTTCGACGAAGAAATACGTGGGCCTTACAGAGGGTAATTTCAAGGCCAGGTTCAATAACCACACTTTGAGCTTTAGGCACTGGAACAAAAGAAAAGCGACACAATTGTCTAATCATATTTGGTCTTTAAGAGATAAAGGTGTCGATTATAACATACAATGGAAGATTTTGGCCAGATGTAAGCCCTATACTAACGGCAGCGGAAGGTGCGGTCTATGCAACATGGAGAGATGGCTTATCTGGAAAAGCAGCTTAGACCCTACTACATGTCTAAATACAAGGACAGAGCTTTTCGGATCATGCCCACATGTGACTAAATTTCTGTTACGTTTTTGGTCCCCTAAAGAAAACAGATAGAACATGCTTTCTATGTTATGTCCCAAGAAGAATTTATATATTTTTATATATTTTTATATATTTTTTATATATTTTTAATGTATTTTTATATAATTTTTATGACGAAAAATGCGAGTGATGTATAAGTACGCAGGCAAGCAGAGTTATAACAGAGTAATTTCCCTTTATTTAACGGTATTTTTTCATAACGTTTTCAAATAGCCAGATAACCGAAGAGATGGTGTTGTGGATTTCCACTTCGGCATCTGAAACTCAGAGTTTTATCTTGACTACCGAGTAATGTAACATATTATATAGATATATATATATATATATATGTATGTATGTATACACGATGGGCTTCTTTCCGTTTCCGTCTACTAAATCCACTCACAAGGCTTTGGTCAGGCTGAGGCTATAGTAGAAGACACTTACCCAAGGTGCCACACATTGGGACTGAACCCAGAACCATGTGGTTGGTAAACAAGCTTCTTACCGTGTGTGTGTTTGTGTTTATACCCCACTGCTGCTTGACAACTGGTGTTGGCTTGCATACTTCCTTGTAACTTAGCAGTTTGGCAGAAGGGACTGATAAGAATGCCTACCAGGTATAAAAAAAAGAAAAGCAAAACAAGGCGCAGGAGTGGCTGTGTGGTAAGTAGCTTGTCTACCAACCACATGGTTCCGGGTTCAGTCCCACTGCGTGGCACCTTGGGCAAGTGTCTTCTACTATAGCCTCGGGCTGACCAAAGCCTTGTGAGTGGATTTGGTAGACGGAAACTGAAAGAAGCCCGTCGTATATATGTATATATATGTATGCGTGTGTGTGTTTGTCTCCTTAGCATTGCTTGACAACCGATGCTGGTGTGTTTATGTCCCCGTTGCTTAGCGGTTCGGCAAAAGAGACCGATAGAATAAGTACTGGGCTTACAAAAGAATAAGTCCCAGGGTCGAGTTGCTCGATTAAAGGCGGTGCTCCAGCATGGCCGCAGTCAAAAATGACTGAAACAAGTAAAAGAGTAAAAGAGTAAGTACAGGGGTTCCTTTGTTCGCCTAAAAATTCTTCAATGTCCCAGCATGGCCACGGTCTCATGACTGAAACACATATAAGATAAAAGATATACAGTCCAATGTATTGAACCTCATTGAACACTTTCCTGTGGAGTAATCAGTTTTGTGTGAGTGCTGTATGCTAAAGGATGAGGGTGGGGGGTCGTTGTGCATGGTGGTGGTGGTGGTGGTGGTGGTTGCCAGTGCTGGTGGGATCAAATTAATATCTGTCAGTTTTGTGAAGTGACAATGCCTCACATTTTCTAGTTACTTGATTGTTGCCATGTGTTTCTTATCATGTGATGCAGGGAATTAGTAAAGTCCAAATTGTGTTTCTTCTGTTCTCACAATTGCGAAGCATTGCTGAGAGAGAGAGAGAGAGAGAGAGAGAGAGAGAGAGAGAGAAGAGGAAGAGAGGGAGTTAGATAGATAAATAGAGATAGATAGACAGCAGACAAATAGATAGATAGATAGATAGATAGATAGATAGATAGATAGATAGATAGATAGATAGATAGATAGATAGGCAGGCAGGCAGGCAGACAGACAGACAGACAGACAGACAGATAGATAGAGAGATAGAGAAAGAGAGAGAGAAAGAGATAGACAGATGTATAGATAGACACACAGACAGGCAGGGTGTGTCTATATTACCATAACCTAGTGGTTTGGCAAAAGAGACTGATAGAATAAGTACCAGGCTTACAAATAAGTTCTGGGGTTAGTTTGTTCAACTAAAGGCAGTGCTCCAGCATGGCCACAGTCAAATGACTGCAACAAGTAAAAGAATAAAAGAATAAAGATAGATAGATAGATAGATAGATAGATAGATAGATAGATAGATAGATAGATAGATAGATGGGGTGAACTTTAATAGTTCACATGTTTTATCTCTTGACATAGTTACAAGCTATACACGTGTTGAAGTAGACTCAAACCTTGAAATACGCAACTGACTTGACTGAAGAGGCTTTAAAGTTCATAATTTGGGTTTATTTGCAGATGTTGACATTAGACTCCAGGTCAATCCTCACATCCCTTCACTTTTCTTTTTTTTTCTTCTTAAAGTGCATCTAGGATCATATTATATTACACAGTATGTCCCTTTTTTAAAAGACAGTGGTGTGACTTAAGAGAGATTTGGCTGTTTTTCTAGCAGAGTAAACAATTGCACCCATAAAAGCTCCGTAATCATTTCTACTTTAGGCACTATGTTCTAGAATTTATCCTCTTTTTATCCCATAAAAACCGTTCGGTGGCTAACTCACCAGGCAGACATCCTCGGGTGTTTAAGCAGATGGCTTTGGAGTTTTGTGCAAGTGGTTTCAGGTGCTCAGACAAAACTGTGTTCTGTACATTCACATGATGCCCCATAAGTAGCTGTCTATGGACATGGTGCAGGTTTTCTCTCCTCCCAGTCGACAATTGTATTATTATAATTTTTCATTGTAAATTGCCAACACAAAATATCCTGTTCAGCAATAAGTAATCAAGTTAAAGGTTTGTGTGTGTGTGTGTGTTTTTTTTTTTAGTTATTATTCATGCAGCTAACAACACATCCAGCATTGCTACAGTACAACACCAACAAGCAACACAGCAACACACACTGTAAACCAAGAGTGCAGTCTCTGTTCGATTGACAGAAGGTTAAGCTATTTTAATCTAGACATATTGTTCTATATATCTCAACCAACTGAGATGGTTTATACCATTCATTGGTAATATCTTTCCTGTATATAACCATTTAAACACACACACACACACACACACACACACACACACACAAACAAACACATGCACACATTCATGCACACACACACACACACACACACACATGTGCCAAAAGAAAAAAAAATTGGTTTCACATGAATAGCCTATGTAAAGTAGAAGTAGAGCATGAAAAGTAATTAGCAGATATTAATTATTGCCAGAAATTGAACACACAAGTAAAACTATAGTTAATAGCTTGGAGGATGATAATTTCTGCCAGAATGACTTCACTTCAGTGTTCTTTATGACATCTTTCAATGTTCACCCAACAATTCAATAACCCTTTCATTACTGTA
>NC_043013.1:25398159-25428159 GCF_006345805.1 Octopus sinensis
CGGATGGTGCTTTTACGTGCCACCGACACGGTTGCCAGACAGAGCTGGCAAACGGCCACGAGCGGACGGTGCTTTTACGTGTCACCGGTACGGGGGCCAGCTGAGGCTGGAAACAGACACGAACGGATGGTGCTTTTACATGCCACCGACACGGGGCCAGACAGAGCTGGCAAACGGCCACGAACGGATGGTGCTTTTACGTGTCACTGACACGGGGCCAGACAGAGCTGGCAAACGGCCACGAACGGACGGTGCTTTTACGTGTCACCGGCACGGGGCCAGGCGAGGCTGGCAACGAACATGAACGGATGGTGCTTTTACGTGCCACCGACACGGGGCCAGGCAGAGCTGGCAAACGGCCATGAGCGAATGGTGCTTTTACGTATCACCAGCACGGGTGCCAGACGAGGCTGACAGCGGACACGAACGGATGGGTCACTTAACCCCTGCTTTCTGATATATGATTTGATTTTGATTGTTCTCACTGGTCTTGCCGGGTCTTCTCACGCACAGCATACTTCCATAGGTCTCGGTCTCTGGTCATTTCCTTGGTGAGACCTAGAGTTCGAAGGTCGTGCTTCACCACCTCGACCCAGGTTTTCCTGGGTCTACCTCTTCCACAGGTCCCCTCAACTGCCAGGGTGTGGCACTTTTTCACACACCTATCTTCATCCATTCTCACCACATGACCATACCAGCGCAATCGTCTCTCTTGCACACAACATCTGATTCCTCTTAGGTCCAACTTTTCTCTCAAGGTACTTACACTCTGTCGACTATGAACACTGACATTACACATCCAACGGAGCATACTAGCTTCATTTCTCGCGAGCTTACGCATGTCCTCAGCAGTCACGGCCCATGTTTCACTGCCATGTAGCATGGCTGTTCATACACATGCATCATACAGTCTGCCTTTTACTCTGAGCGAGAGGCCTTTAGTCACCAACAGAGGTAAGAGCTCCCTAAACTTTGCCCAGGCTATTCTTACTCTAGCCGTTACACTTTCACCCCCACTACTGACTTGGTCACCAAGATAACGGAAGCTATCAACTACTTCTAGTTTTTCCCCCTGGAAAGTGACGGAAGTTGTTTTCTGCAGATTTTCAGAGGTTAATGCTCCCGAGCATCTGCCACATACAAAAACCATCTTCCTACTTAGCCTTCCTATGACATTGCTGCACCTCTTATGTGTCCATAGCTTACACTTGGTGCATCTTATATATATATATATATATATATGTTTCTGTCTTTCTCTCTCTGTCTGTCTATCACCCTCTATCTCTCTTTCTCTATCTTTCTCTCTCATCATTCATATTGCTTTCACTCACAAATATTAGTAAAAGGTCACTTGGTTTAAATAGCAGCTGCATGTTGCAGGGAGCTGGTGCACTACTGCTGCTGCTGCTGTTTGTTGTGCACTGCTGCACGCTCAATTAAACTGACTGATTATTCACATTGTGTAAAAACTATGTTAAATGTAAGGTTAAAAGAATATTACAGTTAAACAACATAAATGAGAAAAGACAGCATTAAATGAGCAAAAAAGACTAATCCTCTTTCTTTCTCTCCTCCTCTGTGAGTGTGTACTATGTGTGTATGTGTGTGTGTATACACACACACACACACACACACACACACACATATATATATATATATATATATATATTTATTTATTTATACATGCACATATACATGTATATATGTAAGTGTATATCTGTCTCTCTGTCTCACTGTCTGATCTATCTGTCTGTCTATCTATCTATCTCTCTATCTATCTATCTATCTATCTATCTATCTATCTATCTATCTATCTATCTATCTATCTGTCTATCTATCTATCTATCTATCTATCTATCTATCTATCTATCTATACACGCGCACGCACACACACACACACACACACACACACACACACACACACACCACACACACACACACATTAAAAGTGGGGAAGGCCCTTTTATGGATTACCCTGGGTTTCCCGTCCATAAAAAGTTTAGCTTTATGGTGTATCATCAAACCCCGAAACCTGTTGGCCTAATACCTCTTCAAAATATAGGCAGGGGGGAGCCTTGCTACAAGGGTAAATAATATGTGATTATCTCCCTTTGCCATTGGCTATCAACTTCTGGCTGTGCGATCATCTTGTGGGCTCCAAAAGGCTAGCAGGAATTTCCTAAAATCATCATCATCATCATCATTTAACGTCCGTTTCCCATGCTGGCATGGGTTAGACGGTTTGACCGGGGTCTGGGAAGTCAGGAGGCTGCACCAGGCTCCAGTCTGATCTGGCAATGTTTCTACAGCTGGATGCCCTTCCTATTGCCAACCACTCCGTGAATGTAGTGGGTGCTTTTTATGTGCCACCAGCGCAGGCCAGAGGAGGCTGGCAATGACCACAATCGGTTGTTGCTTTTTACATGCCACCGGCATGGAAGCCAGTCAAAGTGGTGCTGGCATCGGCCACATTCAGATAGTGCTTTTTACGTGCCACCAGTATGGGTATCACAACTACAATTTCCATTTGATTTTTATTTTGATGTTGATGTACTTGACTCGCCCAACGATCCAAGGTAAGCACAGCAGGTCGTCCTATGATCCAAGGTACTTTGACTGGGCTGGGGCTGGTTATGTGAAGCTGGTGTAGGATACAGCTGTGAACTCACTGCATTTGTCGGGTCTTCGCAGTCACAGAATATCTCCAGATGTCTTGGTCTTTCGTTATTGCCTCTGTGAGGCCCAACATTCGAAGGTCATGCATGACCACCTCATCCCATATCTTCATGGGTCTACTTCTACCATTCAACTGTTTGGGAGTGGCACTTCTTCACAGATCTCTCCTCATCCATCCGTACTACATGACCATACCAATGCAAACGTCTCTCTTGCATGCCACATCTGATGCTTCTTATGTCCAACATTTCTCACAGGGTGCTTACACTCTGTCATGTGTGCACACTGACATTACACATCCAGCGGATCATGCTAGCTTTGTTTCTTTTGAGCCTACGCATGTCCTCCGCAGTAACAGCATATGCCTCGTACAATCTACCTTTCACTCTGAGCAAGAGACCCTTTGTCGCCAGTAGGGGTAGAAGCTTTCTAAACTTTGCCCAGGCAATTCTTATTCTGGTGGTAACACTCTCTGAGCATCCACCCCCACTTCTAACTTGGTCACCTAGGTAGCAGAAGCTATCTACTACTTCTAGTTTCTCCCCCTGGAGTGTAATGGAATCTGTTTTCTGAGCATCTGTGGTGTCTATTGCCCCTGTGGTGTCTATTGCCACACACGAAAGCTATCTTTTCAGTTTTCCTAAAATGTAAACATAATAATCCTTTCTTTTTTAGGCACAAAACCTAAAATATTGGGAGAAGAGGATAATGAACTTCATTGACCCCAATATTCAACTGGTACTTTATATTATTGAACCCATTCCCCCACCCCAAAGAGATGGAAAACAAAATTGACCTTGGCAGAAGATAAACTCAGAACATGTACAGATAGATGAAAAACTGCCAAGTATTTCGCTCATCGTGTGACTGGAATAAAATATAAAACGGTGAAGATGGGGTTGAGAAAAGTGAGCAAGATCTTTGATTGGCACCAATAAATTAAAAGAAGATTTCATGGAATATCAGACAAGTTCCATTATAATGAGGAATAGAAAGTCTGCTGTTTCAGGTTGTGACCCTTCACAGAAAATAAAAGTAGATAAGGGAATTGTTCTCCTTAATGACTTTTCATGTCACCAAACAATCAAAGAATGCTTTTGTTTTTTGCAGTTCTTTGCTGAAGGTCAAAAGCCTCAAATTATTTACCCTCTCCCACTGTAATTAAATGTATTTAGTGCTGACTGGTGGATACTAGTGCTGCCTGGTTGATGCCAGTGCCCCTTTGGTCAATGCCAGTGTCACCAGGTCAATGCCAGTGCTGCGTGGTCGATGCCAGTGCTCCCTTGGTCAATGCCAGTGTCACCTGGTCAATGCCAGTGCCCCTTTGGTCAATGCCAGTGTCACCTGGTTAATGCCACTGCTGGCTAGTCGATGCCAGTGCTCCCTTGGTCAATGCCAGTGCTGCCTGGTCAATGCCAGTGCCCCTTTGGTCAATGCCAGTGTCACCTGGTCAATGCCAGTGCTGCCTGGTCGATGCCAGTGCTCCCTTGGTCGATGCCAGTGTCACCTGGTCAATGCCAGTGCTGCCTGGTCAATGCCAATGCCCCTTTGATCAATGCCAGTGTCACCTGGTCAATGCCAGTGCTGCCTGGTCGATGCCAGTGCTCCCTTGGTCGATGCCAGTGTCACCTGGTCAATGCCAGTGCTGCCTGGTCAATGCCAATGCCCCTTTGGTCATTGTCAGTGTCACCTGGTCAATACCAGTGCTGCCTGGTTGATGCCAGTGCCCCTTTGATCAATGCCAGTGTCACCTGGTCAATACCAGTGCTGCCTGGTCAATGCCAGTGCCCCTTTGATCAATGCCAGTGTCACCTGGTCAATGCCAGTGCTGCCTGGTCAATGCCAGTGCTGCCTGGTCGATGCCAGTGCTCCCTTGGTCAATGCCAGTGTCACCTGGTCAATGCCAGTGCTGCCTAGTCGATGCCAGTGCTCCTTTGGTCGATGCCAGTGTCACCTGGTCAATGCCAGTGCTGCCTGGTCGATGCCAGTGCTCCTTTGGTCATTGTCAGTGTCACCTGGTCAATACCAGTGCTGCCTGGTCAATGCCAGTGCCCCTTTGATCAATGCCAGTGTCACCTGGTCAATGCCAGTGCTGCCTGGTCGATGCCAGTGCTCCCTTGGTCAATGCCAGTGTCACTGGTCAATGCCAGTGCTGCCTGGTCGATGCCAGTGCTCCCTGGTCAATGCCAGTGTCACTGGTCAATGCCAGTGCTGCCTGGTCAATGCCAGTGCCTTTGGTCAATGCCAGTATCACCTGGTCAATGCCAGTGCTGCTGGTCGATGCCAGTGCTCCCTTGGTCAATGCCAGTGTCACCTGGTCAATGCCAGTGCTGCCTGGTCGATGCCAGTGCTCCCTTGGTCAATGCCAGTGTCACGTGGTCAATGCCAGTGCTGCCTGGTCGATGCCAGTGCTCCCTTGGTCAATGCCAGTGTCACCTGGTCAATGCCAGTGCTGCCTGGTCGATGCCAGTGCTCCCTTGGTCAATGCCAGTGTCACCTGGTCAATGCCAGTGCTGCCTGGTCAATGCCAGTGCCCCTTTGATCAATGCCAGTGTCACCTGGTCAATGCCAGTGCTGCCTGGTCAATGCCAGTGCCCCTTTGATCAATGCCAGTGTCACCTGGTCAATGCCAGTGCTGCCTGGTCAATGCCAGTGCCCCTTTGATCAATGCCAGTGTCACCTGGTCAATGCCAGTGCTGCCTGGTCAATGCCAGTGCCCCTTGATCAATGCCAGTGTCACCTGGTCAATGCCAGTGCTGCCTGGTCAATGCCAGTGGCCCCTTGATCAATGCCAGTGTCACCTGTCAATGTCAGTGCTGCCTGGTCAATGCCAGTGCCCCTTTGATCAATGCCAGTGTCACCTGGTCAATGCCGTGCTGCCTGGTCAATGCCAGTGCCCCTTTGATCAATGCCAGTGTCACCTGGTCAATGCCAGTGCTGCCTGGTCGATGCCAGTGCCCCTTTGATCAATGCCAGTGTCACCTGGTCAATGCCAGTGCTGCCTGGTCAATGCCAGTGCCCCTTTGATCAATGCCAGTGTCACCTGGTCAATGCCAGTGCTGCCTGGTCGATGCCAGTGCTCCCTTGGTCAATGCCAGTGTCACCTGGTCAATGCCAGTGCTGCCTGGTCGATGCCAGTGCTCCCTTGGTCAATGCCAGTGTCACGTGGTCAATGCCAGTGCTGCCTGGTCAATGCCAGTGCCCCTTTGGTCAATGCCAGTATCACCTGGTCAATGCCAGTGCTGCCTGGTCGATGCCAGTGCTCCCTTGGTCAATGCCAGTGTCACCTGGTCAATGCCAGTGCTGCCTGGTCGATGCCAGTGCTCCCTTGGTCAATGCCAGTGTCACCTGGTCAATGCCAGTGCTGCCTGGTCGATGCCAGTGCTCCCTTGGTCAATGCCAGTGTCACCTGGTCAATGCCAGTGCTGCCTGGTCGATGCCAGTGCTCCCTTGGTCAATGCCAGTGTCACCTGGTCAATGCCAGTGCTGCCTGGTCGATGCCAGTGCTCCCTTCGCCAATGCCAGTGTCACCTGGTCAATGCCAGTGCTGCCTGGTCGATGCCAGTGCTCCCTTGGTCAATGCCAGTATCACCTGGTCAATGCCAGTGCTGCCTGGTCGATGCCAGTGCTCCCTTGGTCAATGCCAGTGTCACCTGGTCAATGCCAGTGCTGCCTGGTCGATGCCAGTGCTCCCTTGGTCAATGCCAGTGTCATGTGGTTGATGCCAGTGCTGCCTGGTTGATGCCAGTGCCCCCTTTAGTCAATGCCAGTGTCACCTGGTCAATGCCAGTGCTGCCTGGTCGATGCCAGTGCTCCCTTGGTCAATGCCAGTGTCACCTGGTCAATGCCAGTGCTGCCTGGTCGATGACAGTGCTCCCTTGGTCGATGCCAGTGTCATGTGGTTGATGCCAGTGCTGCCTGGTTGATGCCAGTGCCCCCTTTAGTCAATGCCAGTGTCACCTGGTCAATGCCAGTGCTGCCTGGTCGATGACAGTGCTCCCTTGGTCGATGCCAGTGTCATGTGGTTAATGCCAGTGCTGCCTGGTTGATGCCAGTGCTCTCTTGGTCAATGCCAGTGTCACCTGGTCAATGCCAGTGTCAGCTTGGTCTATGCCAGTGTCACATGGTTGAGGCCAGGGCTGCCTGGTTGATGCTAGTACTGCCTGGTTGGTTCCTGTGCTGATGGTACATAAAAAGCACCATTCAAGTGTGGTTGGTACCAGTGCTGCATGACTGGCTCCCGTGCCAGTGGCATGTAAAAAGCACCATCCAAACGTAGTTGACACCAGGGCTGCCTGACTGGTTTCTGTGTTGGTGGCATGTAAAAAGCACCATCTGAATGTGGTCGATGCCAGGGCTACCTGACTGGCTCTTATGCCAGTGGAATGTAAAAAAGCACCCACTATACTTTTGGAGTGATTGGCATTAGGAAAGGCATCCAGCAGTAGAAATCTTGCCAGATCAGATTGGAGCCTGCTGCAGCCTTCTGGCTTGCCAGCCATCAGTCAAACCGTCCAACCCATGCTAGCATGGAAAGCAGATGTTAAACGACTACCATGGTGATGTTGCTGATGATTATGATGATGACAATGATGATCCTCAATGACTCCTTTTAATCATCCTTTCTACTAAAAGCACAGGGCCTGAAATTTTGTGGAAAGGGATTTGTTGATTATGTTAGGCCCTGTATTTGGCTGGTAATTATTCCATCGACCCCCAAAAGAATGAAAAGCAAGTCGAGCTTAGCAGAATTTGAACTCAGAACATCATGACAAACAAAATACCACAAAGTATCCTGTCTGGTATGCTGACAATTCTGTCAGCTCGCATTCTGAATGTTCCTTTTAATATGTAGATACAAGGCAGCAAGCTGGCAGAATGGTTAGCATGCCAAGCAAAATGCATAGCATCCTTTCATTTGTCTTAATGTCCTGAGTTCAAATTCTGCTGAAGTTGACTCCGCCTTTTATCCTTTCAGGGTTGATAAAATACGTACTGGCTGGACACTGGGGTCAATGTAATCAGCTTACTCCTGATCCCCAAATTTCTGGCCTTGTGCCAAAATATGAAGCCAATAATATGTAAATACTGGTTACAATTTGTGTAATATATACACAGACATCTCAAAAGTAAATAGACACCTCTGGTTATATTCTTTTATTTGTGCCGGCACTTCCAAGTGTTTCAAACATGTCTACTAAATACTAGATTAAGTATTTAAATGTGTCAAATGACATTGTTTTGTCCGTAGAAAGGCAGTGAGCTGGCAGAATCATTAGCACGCTGGACGAAATACTTAGCAGTAGTTAGCCCATTGCTACGTTCTACGTTCAAATTCCGCCAAGGTCGACTTTGTCTTTCATCCTTTTGGGGTCGATAAATTAAGTACAAGTAGAGTACTGCGGGGGGGAAGGTCGATGTAATCAACTAACACCCTCCCCACAAATTTCAGGCCTTCTGTTTATAGTAGAAAAAAATTATTTTGTCTGTAGAAATATAATCTTTTAGTTGTGTCTATTTACTTTTGAGGTGTCTGTATACATGAAGCAACGTATTCCAGCAACCAAACAAGCAAGATAAAAAAGATAATTCTTTATATTAACATGCACACACATACACACGCACACACTCACACACACACACGCATATAATTGCACTGACACCTATAGACATACACATTCCCACCCGCGGGCACATATGCACACATATATGCATATACACACACACACACATATGTATACATATAGATGCACACACATGCATAATACATATACACACACACATGTGCATATACATACACTTTTACACATACACACATATCCCATACATATTCACATACTCATAGATATGCACACGCAGAAGCCAGGTTGACTTGCTCCAACTTGTCTTCAACAAATGACATTTGTCATCATCATCATCATCCTCATCATCATCACCACCACCATAATCATTTAATATGTTTTTGACGCTATCAGAAGATAGGATGTAATTATTTATGTGTGTGTGTTGTTTTATATCTATTCTAAAAAAGCTGCGTTTTCTCTCTCTTTTGTAATAAGGGAAGGTATCACATGTCATTCCGTCACCAACATCCGGTTTAGAGTCATTACTGAATATTTGTCTCCACCCTTAGAAACACGCATAATTAATTTCCCTCGAGAATGACTAATACAATGATAAATATGAAAAAATGTGATTTGCTCTTGGCAAACTTCTTGAGCAAAGACAAAATGTCATAACAAGCAGGAAGACCACTGGCAGCCCAGTTCATGAGATAGATTTCAGTGAAAATGGCATCTACAATGAGAAAGCTTGTGGCTGCCGAAATCCTTTCTCTGTTGGGGTCACCATTTTATAATGGAATTGAAGGCCTGTGATACCTGTGGAGTATCTCCTTCTCCCATTACAATTATTTCTGTAGTCTTAAGGATCTGGAACTCAAAGAAGAAGCTTACAAGCGAAGTGCAATTCAAAAGTTGTTTATTTTTTAGTTCTTGTTCATGTGGCTTGCTCCCAGTGACCATCTTTATGGCAGCGCATGGTTCGTTATAGCTCCATTCACGTGAGGTTCATAACCTCTGGAGATAACACGTGAAGTTAGAGCAGGATAAGAGTCTGCTGTGAGCTGCCAGCTTCATAGTGTTTCTCAGCATAAGCGAGAAGGAAGAAAGAAAAAGAATGTCTTGATTCTCCTGCTTAAAAAGTTGTTGCTGACAGACGAGAGTCTCGCTGTCATCTCGCGCATGGCAAATGGTTGCTGGCGAAATCTCACTCCTGTCTCGGACATGGTAACGGCTACCAGTGAGATCTCGTACAAAATGGTGCTGGCTTCTTGTGCCTCACTACATGTCTTTTTATTTCTCTTCTCAAGCATGATTGCATGGTAAGAAGTCTGCTTTCAGGCCACATGGTCCTGAGTTCAGTCCTACTGCATGGTTCCTTGAGCAAGTATCTTCTACTCTGGTCCTGAGCTGACTTTGTTAATGGATTTGGTAGACAGAAACTGGACAAAAACTGTCACACACACACGCACACACACACACACACACACACACACACACACACACACACACACACACACACACACACACACACACACACACACACACACACACACATGTATATCATCACCATTGAATGTCCATTTTCCATGCTGCCATGGATTAGACAGTTTGACTGGAGATGGCAAGACTGGAGAGCTGCATCAGGCTCCAGTCATCTATTTTAGGATGGTTTCTATGGCTAGATGCCCTTCCTAATGCCACTCACTCAGCAGAGTATACTAGGTGACTTTTATGTGTCACTGGCATGGGAGCCCTTCACACGTCACTGGTACTTGACCATGTATGTCTGTGTGTCTTTGTCTCTGCATTTGTTCCCCGTCACTGCTTGACAACTGGTGTTGGTGAACTTATGTCCCCCGTAAGTTAGCAGTTTGGAAGAAGAGACCAAAAGAGTAAATATCAGACTTAAAGAAATAAGTACTGTGGTCAAATTGTTCAACTAAAATTTTTCAAGGCAGTGCTCCAACATGGTCATACTCTAATGACTGAAACCAATATGAAAGAGATAAAAGATATAAAAAACTGATGTTGTAAATAGCCATCTGGCTGATTAAAAATCTGATATATGCAGTTAAGGCAGTATTTGATTAAAATAGCTATCTATATATCATACTCAATATATACGCAATATTGAGAGGCTACTCACAACATGATTGAATGTTTCATTCCCTTTTTCCTACATCAGAGATGATGAATTCACCTCTGAGTATATGGTTGGCTGTGAGTACATGCCTTTGAAAAAGCCCAAAAGGGCAGAAATACATCAGGCACTCTTGTTAGCCTCTACTGGCAGGAATTTTCATCTCTACTCTGATATTTATTATATTTTTAGCTCAACAAGTCCATAAGAAGAGAAATCTCAGGAGAATCCTTCAATGACTGGATTGGATGTCTCCTTCCTGAGTAATATAAATTCATGGGGCCAGTTTCCAGGTGACGTATATACTAACCCCATCCCACAGATTAGATGCCAGTCTGTTACGGAATTACTCATTTTTGCCAGATGAGTGGACTGGAGGAACATGGGATGAAGTGTTTTGCTCTAGAACTAGTGCATCATCTGTTTTGGGAATCAAAACCATGATCTTAAGATCACGAGTCCACCGCCCTAACCACTAAGCTATGCACCTCAATAACTGACCTATCGGCAGTGTGTATGCATTGAGTATGATACATAAATGGCTATTTTGATTAAACACCACCTCAGTTGTGTGCACTGCATTGTTTGATATGTTGTAGTGGCTTATTTGTGGAGGTGTGTGGCTTAGTGGTTAGGGTGTCAGCATCATGATCGTAAGGTTGCGGTTTCAATTCCTGGACCGGGCGACGCGTTGTGTTTTTGAGCAAAACACTTCATTTCACATTGTTCCAGTCCACTCAGCTGGCAAAAATGAGTAATGCTGCGAAGGACTGGTGTCCCATCCAGCTGGGGAACATATACGCCATAGAAATCAGGAAACCAGACCCATGAGCCTGGCTAGGCTTTAAAAGAACGCATTTATTTTTTTAGTGGCTTATTTAGTTTGATTTGTTCTGATATAAGAGCTTTGAATGCAGCCATATTTAATAATTGAAGATCGACTTCATTTGACTTTGTTCGGCTGAATCAGTGAAACTGAATTATCATACAAACATGGTGAGTGGATGGTAGAATCAGCTGAGTTTCAGACTAAACACCTTTTGGTATTTGGCTACATCCTTTAGCATTCTGAGTTCAATCCACAGTAGGATCTACTTTGCTTGTTGTCCTTCCTGTGTCATTGAAATAAGTACCTGGTTTATTGTAATCAACTAAATACCAGATGGTGATGCTCCAGCATGGCTACACATTCCAATGAATGTTATTTAGAAAGCAAAGTCAAAAATTAAAACAAATTGTTGTACTTTATTTTCTTGGGGCACGGCGTTGAATAAGGTTGGTCAAATGAATCAACCCCAGTACTAATTCTATCAGTCGCATTTTGCTGAACTGCTAAGTTATGAGGACATAAAGACATCAACACTGATTATCAAGCAGTGGTGGAGGACAACCACAAACACAAAGACATACATACATACATACACACACATACATACATATATATATATATACATATGTTGTCCTTGCCTTCGTAACGTGGAGTAGATGAAACAGGGACAACTGAAAAAGGGAAATATTATTTATGTTGTATGTCTTGTTTCTCTGTTTGTTTTTTACATTGTTTGAAAAAAAGGTTGTTTTTATGTTTTTGTTTTTATGTTTTTGTTTCTTATTTTGTTCAGCGTTTTTCTTTTTAGGTCCTGTATCATATATGCATGTATATATACATATATATGTAGGTATGTACATATATGTATGTATATATGCATATATTTATATATTATTTATATTATTATATAAATGACGGTGCCCCAGCATGGCCACGGCTTGTGAGCTGAAACTAAATAAAATTTTTTGTTTAAATATATATATATTATATATACATATATATTATATAATATAATATAATATATATATATATATATATATATATATATATAATATATATATATATATATATATATATATATATATTATATACATATATATATATGTATATACATATACATATGTACATGTATATATATTTACATATAACAGGTTTCTTTTAGTTTTTGTTTACCAAATCCACTCACAGGGCTTTGGTCAGCCCTAGGTTATAGTAGAAGACATTTGCCCAAGGTGCAATGCAGTGGGACTGAACTCGAAACCATGCGATTGGGTAGGTAACTTCTTACCACACAACCATGTCAACACCTTACTGATCTTTGTTTTACATCCCTGATTTTCACATCCCATTTTAATGGGTATCGAAAGGGGAGGTGTTATAACAATCATATAAATTGATGACCAATTTTCTAAAATTAAATGACATATGCTTGACATGGTAAAAATGTTTATAAACAACAACAGTAAATATTTATCTGTTAATCATAAATTGGACCAGTTTTATGATCAACACAATGCATTAATAAACTGATTTGTTATATTGATTAGAGGGTAAAATGGGAATGGCTCTTGTGCCATTCACCTTCTTTCCAACATCAGAGTCATTTGTGGTGTGTGACAAAGTGAAAAGCTAAAGTCCAGAACTAAAATTGAATCAGAACCAAGTGATTTCGTTTTATAATTTCAGTTCTGTACGCAAGCCATTTAAATCCTACCATTTATATCCTGTACAGTAGTACCTTGGTTTATAAACACTTCTGATCATAAATAAATTGTGCTTTATATATATATATATATATATATATATATATATATATATATATATATATATATATATATATAATAATAAATATTAGGGAATAAATCCAAATTTACAGGGAAAAAATCAGATTTATGATTAAATCGATTTTATAGTAAAATATATAAAATATTATTCGAGACAAAACCACTATTTTGCAAAACAAACAAGGAAAGACTAATTAATACATAAAATTTTAATAAATAGTCAAAAAAACCGCCACTACAATCGTTTCTTGTCTTGATCGACAATCTTCAGGTGGACTTCCAATAATTCAGTGTCAAATTATGAAGTCTTCATAATTTGACACTGAATTATTGGAAGTCCACCTGAAGATTGTCGATCAAGACAAGAAACGATTGTAGTGGCGGTTTTTTTGACTATTTATTAAAATTTTATGTATTAATTAGTCTTTCCTTGTTTGTTTTGCAAAATAGTGGTTTTGTCTCGAATAATATTTTATATATATATATATATATATATTATATATATATATATATATATATATATATATTATATATATATATTATATATATGTATATATATGTATATATATATATATGTATATATATGTATATAATATATATATATGTATATATATTATATGTATATATATGTATATATTATATATATATATTATATATATAATATATATATATATATGTATATATATGTATATATATATATGTGTATATATATATATATATATATGTGTATATATATATATGTATATATCATCATCATCATCATCATTTAACATTCGTTTTCTGTGCTGGTATGGGTTGGATGGTTTGACTGGGGACTGGCAAGCCAGTGGGCTGCTCCAAGCTCCAGTCTGATCTGGCAGTGTTTCTACAGCTGGATGCCCTTCCTAATGCCAACCGCTCCGAGAGTGTAGTGGCTGCTTTTTATGTGCTACTGGCATGGGAGCCAGTCTGGCAGAACTGGCATTGCCCATGTTTGGATGGTGCTTTTTACATGCCATTGGCTCAAGGAGCCAGTCAGGTAGCACTGGCATCAACCCATGCTTGAATGGTGCTTGTTACGGGCCACCAACACGGGTACCAGTCAGGCAGCACTGCCATCAGCCACAACTACAATTTCCATTTTGATTTCAATCTTGATTTGCTTTAGAATTTGATTTTCATTTTGATTTTTTAATTTTGATTTTACTTGATTTAATAGATCTTCTCAACTGCAGTGTATTGCCTTATGATTCGAGGGTACTTTTAAATGGGCTGGTTATGCAACACTGGTATAGGCTACAGCTGGGATCTTACTTTACTTGCCAGGTCTTCTCAATCACAGCATATCTCCAAAGGTCTCGCTCTCTTGTAGTTGCCTCTGTGAGACCCAATGTTCGAAGATCATGCTTCACCACCTTATCCCCTGTCTGCATGGGTCTCCCTTTTCCACAGGTTCCTTCCATTGTTAGGGTATGACACTCCTTCACACAGCAGCTCTCCTCATCCATACACAGCACATGACCATACCAGTGCAGTCGTCTCCATTGTAAACTACATCTAATGCTTCTTATGTCCAACATTTATCTCAGAGTGCTTACATTCTGTCGTGTGTGCGTGCTGATATTATACATCCAGCCAATCATACTAGCTTCATTTCTTTCAAGCCTACGCTTGTCCTTAACAGTCATAGCCCATGTTTCACTGCCATATAGCATGGCTGTTTGCACATATGCGTCATACAGTCTGCATTTTACTCTGAATGAGAGGCCCTTTGTTGCCGGCAGAGGTAGGAGCTTTCTGAACTTTGCCCAGACTATTCTTATTCTAGTAGATACACTCTCAGAGCATCCACCCCCACTACAGACTTGGTCACCTAGGTAGCAGAAGCTATCTACTACTTCTATTATCTACCCTGGCATATAATGGTATCTTTTTTCTGAATATCTTCGGTGTTTATTGCTCCTGAGCATCTGCTACACACAAAAACTGTCATCCCGGTTAACCTTCCTTTGATATTGCTGCACCTCTTATGTGTCCATAGCTTACTCTGGGTACATCTTAAGGAGTTTCTACCTACACCTTTTCTACAGATCTAGCAGAACCATCTACCTGAAGGGGTTTGTAATTTGTCTACCTTCCTACTTACTAGGACTTTGGTTTTTGCTACATTGAGCCTAAAGCCTTTCGATTCTAGACCTTGTTTCCACACCTGAAATTTCTTCTCTAGTTCGGGGAGTGATGCAGCAACAAGAGGAAGATCATCAGCATACAGGAGCTCCCAGGGGCAGCCTGTTTTGAATTCCTCTGTTATAAGAGGGGACTGGGGACTGATCCTTGGTGAAACCCTATTTCTACCCAGAATTCTTCACTATACTTGTTGCCAATCCTCACCTTACTGACAACATCCTTGTACAGGGCCTGTACAGCTCTTACTAACCAGTCATCTATCTCTAGTTTCTGCATTACCCACCAGATAAGGGATTGGGGACCCTGTCAAAGGCTTTCTTCAAATCAACAAAAGCCAAGTACAGAGGTTTATATTTGGTTTTGTATTTCTCCTGCAGTTGCCTTGCCAGAAATATAGCATCAGTGGTACTTCTACCTGGCACAAAACCAGACTGCGTCTCATCTAGACTAACTCTCTCCCTAATTTGTTGGGCTAGGACCCTCTCCGAGACCTTCATCACTTGATCCAGCAATTTGATACCCCTGTAGTTGTTTCTATCTAAAGCATCACCATTACAGAGGCGTTCGTAAGCCAAGATATGAATATGAGAAAGACAGGAGATAAAGCATGATTTATTTATTTATGTCAAAAGAGTGGGGATATTATTTCAAGTGTATAGTATATGTCTGTCATGGCTGATCTTACCAATTGGTTTCGCACTACGGATACAACAGAGTGTTAGGTAACAGTCTTATATAACCCTATGCTCATCAGAGGTAGCCAATATAGAATGTAATATGGTGACTTTTAGATGACTTATGCACATATGCACACACCACTATACACCATAAAGTATATTGCAATAAATCATCCATGTCTTGTGCCACGTAGCTGCATTTCCCAGCTGTGTGCACTACATAATAACCAAAGACTCACTATGGATTTGGAATTGTACGACCAAGAATATTCAACAAAGAATATCCCAACACCATCGAGAGTTGCTATATTTCATTCCATATTGAGTACCTCTGATGAGCTTGGGTTATATAATCAGATTGTTATCTAACACTTCGTTGTACCCCTAGCATGAAACTGATTGGTAAAATCAACCATGATGGATATAATACATTTCGGATAATATATCCACTCTATTGACAGATATTTGTGTTCATCTTTTTCCTGACTTATGGACTTTTAGACAACTTATGTGTGTGTATATATATTCTTATTCTTTTATTTGTTTCAGTCATTTGACTGTGGCCATGCTGGAGCACCACCTTTAGTTGAGCAAACCAGCCCTAGGACTTATTCTTTGTAAGCCTAGTACTTATTCTATTGGTCTCTTTGCCAAACTGCTAAGTTATGGGGACGTAAACACACCAGCATTGGCTGTCAAGCAATGGTGGGGGGACAAACACAGACACACAAACATATACGTATATATATATATATATGTATATATATATATATATATACGACGAGCCTTCTTCAGCCTCCATCCACCAAATCTTCTTCAGCCACCATCCACCAAATCTACTCACAAGGTCCCGGTCGGCCTGAAGCCAAAGTAGAAGGCACCCGCCCAAGGTGCCACATAGTGGGACTGAACCTGGAACAATGCAGTTTGTAAGCAAGCCACCCACCACACAGCCATTCTTGCACTTATATATATATATAGTTGAAATTTTCAGAAAAACAAAAGACAAAGACTGGTGTATGAATAACAAGCAGGTGTATTTGTTTGACGCTCAAAAAAGTAAGAAAGTCTTTTACATTTTGAGCCTATGCTCTTCAACAGAAAGGAATAAGAGAAAATAAACAGAAAGAGAATAAAAAATCTCGTGGATCCGGCGATCAATCATGTGTGTGTGTGCGTGTGTGTGTATCTATATGTTTATGTATATTCTTTAATCATTTTAATGTCCATTTTTCCATGCTTGCATAGGGTGGATGGTTTGACAGGAGCTGGCCACCTGAAGAGTTACCCATGCTCCATGCCTTTCTCAGCATGGTATCTTTTGTTGGATGCTCTTCCTAATGAGAGAGAGAGAGAGAGTGCATGTGTGTGTGTGTGTGTGTGTATGTGTTGGAGACCCCTAAAGCAAATGTGGCATAGATATAGTCCTCAAATAAACGAAAACTTAAAATTCCTACATTTTCATCCAGGGCAGGTGTTCCCAGCATAAGAAGTTGGTTATACAAACCATTTCTTTGTTGAGTGGGTGTAGAAGGTGAAGAGACAGATAAAGAGAAGTAAGCAGAGTGAATGCATTACATGGAATGTTGTGAATATAAATAAATGAAAGGAATGATGTAACGATGTTATCTATCAGATTATTCATTTTATTTGTGTTCGTAATCTTCCATGTAAATAAACTCATTATGTCTGCTTTCATTTTTCTGTCTTTTTTATGTGTGCATGTATGTATATATATATATGTGTGTGTGTGGTGTGTGTATGTGTTGGAGACCCCTAAAGCAAATGTGGCATAGATATAGTCCTCAAATAAACGAAAACTTAAAATTCCTACATTTTCATCCAGGGCAGGTGTTCCCAGCATAAGAAGTTGGTTATACAAACCATTTCTTTGTTGAGTGGGTGTAGAAGGTGAAGAGACAGATAAAGAGAAGTAAGCAGAGTGAATGCATTTACATGGAATGTTGTGAATATAAATAAATGAAAGGAATGATGTAACGATGTTATCTATCAGATTATTCATTTTATTTGTGTTCGTAATCTTCCATGTAAATAAACTCATTATGTCTGCTTTCATTTTTCTGTCTTTTTTATGTGTGCATGTATGTATATATATATATGTGTGTGTGTGTGTGTGTGTGTGTGTTGTGTGTGTGTGTGTGTATGTATAAGACAGAAAAAAAAAAGTTACCAGGGTAGCAAAAATTCACGTAAGTGCCAAGGATGTTACAGCCTAGTTATAAAGGTAGAAGTTCTAAGGTTTAGTGAAATGTTTTTGTATATATAGATGAATTAAGAAAAGGAGTTAAATGCAGGTGTTATTCAAATCTTTATACTTCTGACATATTTTTCGAAGAAAATGTTGGTATTATTCTTGAGGGATTAAAATGATGTAAAACAATGCAAGCCATTTAAAATGAAGGTAATCACATTCAGTTAAAATGACTTATTGATATGTTTTGGTTCTCTTTTTTCCTTGACAAGATTATTACATTGTTTTAACATCATTTTATTCCCTCAGAAAGAATATCAATGTTTTCTTCAAAACATATGTCAGAAGTATAAAGATTTGAATAACACCTGTGTTTAAGCCCATTTCTTAATTTATATATACAGCAGCCCTTCTTGTTTGTATTACCAATTTTGACCCTTCTCAAAATCCCAAATTTTATTTAATTTGCTTTGCAGGAGCAACTGTTTTATTGAAAGCATATATTGTTGTTAAATGATCAAAATATGAGAGTAGAAAAACAGCCAACAACTGATGAAGGGTCATTCTTTATGTTGTTTGTTTTGTTTTTGATTTGTGTCTTTCGTTGTTTGAAAGAATAGTTCATGTTCCATGTACTCATGCTTCATACTCTTTTGTTGTACACATTTTGTGACATCCTGTGCCCACATATGCATATATACATACATACATACATACATACATACATACATACATACATACATACATCAAGGAACCTCACAGGCAAGGAACACAGGTACACTCACAGGCAAGGAACACAGGTACAAGATTTTCTGGGCAGGGAACACTGACGGGGTTGGTGGCGTGGGTATACTTATCGCTGAGAAATGGATAGATAGAGTAATTGAGGTAATCAGAGTAAGTGACAGAATACTTAAGATTAGAATAGTGCTTCATCATAGATTAGCAACCATTATATCGGCCTATGCCCCTCAGCCAGGGCTACCCAATGGACAGAAAGACAGTTTCTATGACACCCTACTGCAGACCACCTCATTGACGAACGACAGGGACCTTCTCTTTGTGGCTGGTGATTTCAATGGGCATGTTGGACGACATGCTGGGGGCTTCCATGGCGTGCATGGAGGCTACGGTTATGGTTCCCGCAACGAGGAGGGAACCAGGCTGCTGGAGTTCTGCGATGCGAATAGTCTTATGATCTGCAACACTAACTTCAGGAAACCAACAAGCCACCTGGTCACCTACCGATCGGGCCGGCATGCTAGCCAAATCGACTACATCCTCGCCAGAAAAAGGGAAAGATGGCTGCTTATAAATGCCAAAACCTTCCCGGGCGAAGAATGCACCCCACAACATAGACTGGTAGTTAGTGACTTTAGGATCAGGACTAAGAGGGCGACTAGAAGACGACCAACATGGAGAAGAAGGGTCTGGAAGCTTAAAGACCCTGCGAATGGACAGAGATTTAGAGATATGTTACTTGAAGCCTTTGACGAAGTGGAAGGGGGTATAGCTACACATGGGGTAGAAGACAACTGGACGTTTCTGAGGGACAACCTGCTGAAAGCCGCTGACCAGATCTGTGGCTGGTGCAAAGTCCCCTAAGACCCAAAATAACATGGTGGTGGAACAATATTGTTGATAGGGCTATTAGACAAAAGAAACAGGCTTGGAAGGCCTGGAAGAACGGTGGTAGCAGGGAAGTGTATCAGACTGCCAGAAGGGAAGCTAGGAGACAGGTCTATCTAGCCAGAGGGGAAGCAGATAAAAGAAAATTTGCCAATGTCCTGCGCCGTGAGGATGAAAGACTTGAGGTATTTCGTGTTGCAAGACAGTGTGTGAGAGAGAATCGAGATGTGGTAGGAGAGAAATGTGTTCGCATGGAGGATGGTTCACTTGCGTTAAATGAGGATGCAAAGAGAGAAGCTTGGAGACGCCACTATGAAAGGTTGCTGAATGAGGAAAATGAATGGGATAAAGAGAGTCTGCCGAATGTTGACCCAACAGAGGGACCAGCTATCCGAGTTGATAGTTCCGTGGTAGCTAAGGCAATTAGAAGCATGAAGACAGGGAAAGCCCCAGGCCCATCAGGAATTACTGCAGAGATGCTCAAAATATCTGGTAGTGTCGGCTATAGCATAGTCACCCGTATAGTTAACCAGGTGATACACGAAGGAGTCATACCCAATGACTGGTGTAGCAGCATAATAGTCAACTGCTACAAAGGTAAAGGCGATGCCCTAGATACAAATAACTACAGGGGCATCAAGCTGTTGGATCAGGTAATGAAGGTTACGGAGAGGGTTATAGCCCAGTTAATTAGAGAGAGAGTTAGCTTAGATGATATGCAGTTTGGGTTCGTGCCAGGGAAAAGTACTACTGATGCTATATTCCTGGTAAGACAGCTGCAGGAGAAATACCTAGCCAAAGGTAAGCCCTTGTACCTGGCTTTTGTTGACTTAGAGAAAGCCTTTGACAGGGTCCCCCGATCCCTTATCTGGTGGTCAATGAGGAAACTAGGGATAGATGAATGGTTAGTGAGAGCTGTGCGAGCCATGTACAGAGACGCAGCTAGTAAGGTGAGGGTTGGCAACGAGTACAGTGAAGAATTCCGGGTAGAGGTTGGGGTCCACCAAGGTTCAGTCCTCAGCCCCCTCCTATTTATCATAGTCCTCCAGGCAATAATGGAAGAATTTAAGACAGGATGCCCTTGGGAGCTCCTATATGCTGATGACCTTGCTCTAATTGCTGAGTCACTATCAGAACTGGAGGAGAAGTTTCAGGTGTGGAAACAAGGATTAGAATCGAAGGGCCTTAGAATCAACCTAGCCAAAACCAAAGTCCTAATAAGTAGGAAGGTGGACCAACCACAAACGACTTCAGGTAGATGGCCCTGCTCGATCTGTAAAAAAGGTGTAGGTAGAAACTCTATAAGGTGCACCAAGTGTAAGCTATGGACACATAAGAGGTGCAGCAATGTCAAAGGAAGGCTAACTAAGAAAATAGTTTTTGTCTGTGGCAGATGCTCAGGAGAAATAAACACTGGAAATGTGCAGAGTCCAACTTCTACCACGTTCCAGGGAGACAAACTAGAAGTAGTTGATAGCTTCCGCTACCTAGGAGACCAAGTCAGTAGCGGGGGTGGGTGTGCTGAAAGTGTAACTGCTAGAGTAAGAATAGCCTGGGCAAAGTTTAGAGAGCTCTTACCCCTGCTGGTGACAAAAGGCCTCTCGCTAAGAGTAAAAGGCAGACTATATGATGCGTGTGTACGTACAGCCATGCTACATGGTAGTGAAACATGGGCCGTGACAGCTGAGGATATGCGTAAGCTTGCAAGAAATGAAGCCAGTATGCTCCGATGGATGTGTAATGTCAGTGTTCATAATCGTCAGAGTGTAAGTACTTTGAGAGAAAAGTTGAACCTAAGAAGTGTCAGTTGTGGTGTGCAAGAGAGACGGCTGCGCTGGTATGGTCATGTGACGAGAATGGCTGAAGATAGTTGTGTGCAAAAGTGCTACAACCTAGCAGTTGAGGGAACCTGTGGAAGAGGTAGACCCAGGAAAACCTGGGACGAGGTGGTGAAGCACGACCTTCGAACTTTAGGTCTCACCAAGGAAATGACTGAAGACCGAGTCCTATGGAAGTGTGCTGTGCATGAGAGGACCCGGCAGGACTAGTCAGGCCATATCCCGTGGCCCCTACCTGGGACGTAGTCGATCCACCTGTGCATACCTTCCTTCTTGTGACACTTGTGAAGACCTGCTGAGGCAAGTGAAAATCAATCAAAATAGATGAACATCAATGGAATTTGTATCTTTGTGGTACCAGTGCCTGTGGCACACAAGAAAACCGTCCGAACGTGGCCGTAGCCAGTACCGCATCGACTGGCCTCCGTGCTGTGGGAACATGGTGGCACATAAAAACACCATCCGAAGACCCGGCAAGACTAGTCAGGTCATAACCCGTGGGCCCTACCTGGGACGTAGTCAGTCCACCTGTACATACCTTCCGACTTGTGAAGACCTGCTGAGGCAAGTGAAAATCAAATCAAAATCAAAACAAATCAAAATAGATGAACATCAATGGAATTTGTATCCTTGTGGTACCAGTGCCAGTGGCACACAAGAATCCATCCGAACGTGGCCGTAGTCAGTACCGCTTGTGGTACCAGTGCCGGTGGCACACAAGAATCCATCCGAACGTGGCCGTAGTCAGTACCGCTTGTGGTACCAGTGCCGGTGGCACACAAGAATCGATCCGAACGTGGCCGTAGTCAGTACCGCATCACTGGCCATCGTGCTGTGGGCACATAACAAACACCATCCGGTCGTGGCCGTTCGCCAGCCTCATCTAGCACCTGTGTCGGTGGCACATAAAAACACCTTCCGAAGACCCGGCAAGACTAGTCAGGCCATAAACCATGGCCCCTACCTGGGACGTAGTCAGTCCACCTGTGCATACCTTCCTCCTTGTGATACTTGTGAAGGCCTGTTGAGGCAAGTGAAAATCAAAGGCCTGTTGAGGCAAGTGAAAATCAAAATCAAAATCAAAATCAAATCAAAACAAATCAAAATAGATGAACATCAATGGAATTTGTATCTTTGTGGTACCAGTGCCGGTGGCACACAAGAGAAAACCAGAGAAAACCATCCGAAAGTGGCCGTAGCCAGTACCGCATCGACTGGCCTCCGTTCTGTGGGCACATGACAAACACCATCCGATCGTGGCCGTTCGCCAGCCTCATCTAGCACCTGTGTCGGTGGCACATAAAAACACCATCCGAAGACCCGGCAAGACTAGTCAGGCCATAACCCATGGCCCCTACCTGGGACGTAGTCAGTCCACCTGTGCATACCTTCCTTCTTGTGACACTTGTGAAGACCTGTTGAGGCAAGTGAAAATCAAAATCAAATCAAAACAAATCAAAATAGATGAACATCAATGGAATCTGTATCTTTGCGGTACCGGTGCCAGTGGCACACACTTTGTGGTACCAGTGCCGGTGGCACACATGAGAACCATCCAGTGCCGGTGGCACACACTTTGTGGTACCAGTGCCGGTGGCACACATGAGAACCATCCGAACGTGGCCGTAGCCAGTTCCGCATCGACCGGCCTCCGTGCTGTGGGCACGTAACAAACACCATCCGATCATGGCCGTTCGCCAGCCTCATCTGGCACCTGTGTCGGTGGCACATAAAAACACCATCCGAGCGTGGCCGTCTGCCAGCCTCGTCTGGCACCTGTGTCGGTGGCACATAAAAAACACCATCCGAGCGTGGCCGTCTGCCAGCCTCGTCTGGCACCTGTGTCGGTGGCACATAAAAACACCATCCGAGCGTGGCCGTCTGCCAGCCTCGTCTGGCACCTGTGTCGGTGGCACATAAAAAACACCATCCGAGCGTGGCCGTTTGTCAGCCTCGTCTGGCACCTGTGTCGGTGGCACATAAAATCACCCACTACACTCTCGGAGTGGTTGGCGTTAGGAAGGGCATCCAGCTGTAGAAACACTGCCAGATCTGACTGGACTGGTGCAGCTTTCGGGCTCCCCAGACCCCAGTTGAACCGTCCAACCCATGCTAGCATGGAAAGCGGACGTTAAATGATGATGATGATGATGATGATATATAAATATATATATATACATATAGATGTAAGTATGTACATATACGTATGTGTATATATATATGTATATATATATCTACCCCCACATCCTCACTGCTACACCACACCACACACCAGCACACCACATCACATCACACCACCCCCACATCACTCTGCACACACTAGCACTGACCACATCCCAGCACCCACACCATCATCCACACACCTACACACTTACACACACACACACATCCACACATCAAAGTCACTAGCCCCTATCCACACAGACACATACTTACACACTCTCACATACACACATGCACCTTCATTTTGGGATCACCAGTACTTTATTATCTCCCCTTCTTCCTAGCTCTCCTGTCTAACTACCATTATCCAGCCATGATTGACTACTGACTCCAAAATTTTTTTTATTCTCTCTGTTTATTTCCTCATGTTCCTTTCTGTTGAAGAGCGTAGGCTCGAAACATAAATGATTTTCTCACCTTCCCAAGCATCAAACTAACACACCTGATTGTTGTTTGTACACCTGTCTTTGTTTTGTTTTTCTGTAAATTTCAACTATATATATATATGTGTGTGTGTGTGTGTATACATATATATAAAATACATACACACACACACACACGAGGGTGTGCTGAAAAGTTCTTGGCTTTGGGTAAAAAGAAATACAGGACGATCAGTTAATTATGATTTTATTTAACATATTCCCCTCTCAGATTCACACACTTATTGCAGCAGTCCTTCAGTTTTTCTAAGCCCTGTAAAAGTACTCGGAAGATCAGGCATCCAATCAGGCCTTTCGCAAAACTCTTAAAACCAGGAATTTTTCAGCACCTCCTCATATATATATGTATTTATACAATATTTCTTGAAAATTATGCCCAACTGTCTGAAAACTGAAAAAAACCCCAAAAAGACAGAATAGTTAAATGGTCACAACTGGAATGTCTTTTATTATGGGCCTGCTTGATGAAGGCTAACCTTTGAGCTAAATAGAAAATATGAAATGAAAGAGATAGAGCTTAGAAGTGTCTGCTTGTTATCTATTCTTTAACCCTTTAATGTTTAGATTACTCTGTTAAATATAATACTTTTTCACTCAAATTGTTTTTAATTAATCGTGCATTATCTTATAGCTTTGAGATTTCAATGATGTGATTGTTTATTTTTAGAATGTCAATGTAGGTTAAGTGTGAGAGGCTAGATATCACTTGTTTGAATATAAAACATATCAAAATCAAATCAAACCACAATCAAATGGAAATTGTAGTTGTGGCTGATGCTAGCACTGCCTGTCTGGCTCTCTGTGCTGATGGCACATAAAAGCATCATCCAAATGTGGTTGCCCCCTTTGGCCCATGTGCCGGTGGCACATAAAAGGCACCCTCTACACTCTCAAAGTGGTTGGCTTTAGGAAGGGCATCCAGTAGTAGAAACACTACCAGATCAGATTGGAGCCTGGTGCAGCCTCCTGGCATTCCAGACCCCCAGTTGAACCGTCCATCCCATGCCAGCATGGAAAACGGACGTTAAATAATGATGATGATGATGATGATGATGATGATATGGCCGGTTTAAACACTAAAGGGTTAAATTAAGCCATTGGGGTAAAAGGATTCAATTGCAAATACAAGCTGTTGAAATGGGGATCCTTTGAAGACTCTCTGGAGTAACATTGCTTGACAGGGTGGTGTATAGCTCAGGGATCAAGTAGTCACTCAAAGTTGAGCCACTATTTCTCTGTATCGAGATTTCATAGTTCCAGTACTGCAGACATGTCTTTGATTAGAACATTACAGGGAAGAATCACATGATGGATTCTTCAAGCTGAGCCAACTGTCAGGACCAAGAGCCAGATGGTTGGGTGATACCATACCTGGGAATCCAGCTGGAAAATGTAATGATGGTTGCTTATGTATAAGACCCTATGGAGGAATTACCTTGCAACCTTACCCCCAATGACCCCTTCAGGAACGGTGGGCAGAAAAAGTGGATGGATGGATGGATGAATAAAATTTTGAATATCTTCAATAGAGTTTTTAAGTTCATAAGCAGCCTTTGACTTTTTCTGTTCAAAAAAGGTTTTTCAATCTAATATTTACATACTATTTACTTAATGATTTTTGTTTAATTAGAAATTTGATTTTGATAAATTAGATCATTTTGATAACTTACAAGTTCATGTTGATTCATTTTGATAATTCTCAATTTATTTTGATAAATTTCAAGTTTTTTTTATAAGTTCTGTTTGATATATTGGTAAAATTCAGGTGTAAAAAGGTTGAATTAAGATTCATCCTTTAATTTGGAGGTTTCCAAAAAAGATGTCTAATATTGATTCTTCATATTTTACTGGTAGTTTACAGGCGTAAATTTGCGAATATGAAAATAATACTTGTATATGATATGTTGTGAATTTATGGAAAGAAATCCCATGAAACTCAACAATTTAATTAAAAATGGAGAAGAGATGTTAAAATATATTGTTAAAATATATATTGGTAAAATTTATTTAAAAAAAAGAGAAAATATTTCCAAAATTAATAATTTAAATATATAATAATAAGTTGGAGATTTTGGCACAGGGCCAATGAGTTTAGGAGTGGAGTACATTGCTTACATCGACTTCAGTCTTCAACTGGTACATATATATTGACCCTCAAAGTCGACCTCAGTGGAATTTGAACTCATGATGTAAAAATGAACACAATGCCACTAAGCATTTTGCCCAGTACACTAACAAATCTGTCAGTTCACTGTTGCCTTGTTAAATAATAATAATATTGGTATTAGAAGACAGTAAGCTGGCAGAATCGTTAGCACACCAGGCGAAATGTTTAGCAGTTTTTTGTCTGTCTTTATGTTCTGAGTTCAAATTCCACCAAGGTCGACTTTGCCTTTCATCCTTTCAGGGTCAATAAATTAAGTACCAGTTATGTACTGGGTCCAATCTAATTGACTGGCCTCCTCCTAGAGTAGAAAAGAATACTGGTATTAGGAACTGGAAGAATTGTTAACATGTTGTACAAAATGCTTACTGCCATTGCTTCTGGTTGTCTTTAACCCTGGCAAGGTCAACTTTGCCTGTCATCCTTTCAGGTTCAAAAAAAGATAAAGTACCGAACAAGTCACCAACCTCTTCTTCTAAAACAGTTGGTGACATACCAAAATTTCAAACATAAATTGTAATATTATTTACATTTCTCTTTTATTTTCTATTTGCAGTGTCCTCAACAAGAAAACTGGAATTCTTTTTCCCATTTCTTCTTGTTCTTGTGAAAAGCATTGCAAGTTACCGACATAATGGACAATTAGGTATAATATATTCTATCTTTTATCTTTTACTCTCTGCAGTCATTGGACTGCGACCATGCTAGGGCACTACCTTGAGGGGTTTAGTCCAGTCATTCCCAACTTTTTCACTACCAAGGACCCCTTTTATTTAAATGAGTTTTCCCATGGAGCCATTTTAATATGCTTATCCTTATGTGTATTTTTTTTATTCTTTTACTCGTTTCAGTCATTTGACTGTGGCCATGCTGGAGCACCGCCATTAGTTGAATGGGTCGACCCCAGGACTTATTCTTTGTAAGCTTAGTACATACTCTATCAGTCTCATTTGCTGAACTGCTAAGTTATGGGGATGTAAACAACCCAACATCGATTTTCCAATGATGGTGGGGGAACAAGCCTACATACACACACACACACACACACACACACACTCACACACACACATACACATATACAACAGGCTTCTTCCAGTTTCTGTCTACCAAATCCACTCACAAGGTTGCTACGCAAGCTACTTACCACAGAGCTATGCCTGTGCCTATATATATATATATATATATATATATATATATACAGCCTTGGCCAAAAATATTAGGCCACCCAATGTTTTGGGGTTCTGCTATCTCAATGTTAATGAAACTCATGTGTGTGGTAGATTATGGTATATTTCACAATATACATTAGTTTTAATATCTGGTTGACTCTCCTTTAGCATCAATTACTGCTTTTATACGATTAGGCATTGAATCAACTAGTTGCTTGGAGGTGCTAGACACAATTTTGCTCCATCCTTCTCTCAACTTCTGGTACAAATACTCTTTATTTTTAATTCTTGTGTTCCTGATAGCTTCGTCAAGAGTTCCCCATAGGTGTTTGGTTGGATTTAGATCAGGACTTTGAGCTGGCCAATCCATGGAAACAGTACCCTGTGTTTCAAACCATTGATGAGTATTCTTTGCTGTATGACATGGAGCATTGTCCTGTTGAAAGATAATACTGTTTTTCAACACTCCTGCATGCAATTTAGCAATTAATGGCTCTAAAACATCTGATAACATAGAAACATAGGTAGCTGAATTCATCCTTCCCTGACATAAAAACATTTCTCCGGGTCCTGTGGCAGACATGCAGACCCACACCATGATAGAACCACTCCCATGTTTTATGGTTGGTACCAGACATTCAGCCTTAAATGCTTCCCCAACTCTGCGATGCACGAAAATTGCACCAGATGTACCGAAAAACTGAGTAAAAACATGAAAAATAATATTATCTTTATGTTGGATACTTTTTTATATATCTTGGGCAACAAAGCAGTTACATTAAGTTTATATGTTGATTGAATACATGTACTATCTTACCTCATAGTTACTTTCATCGGACCATTTGACTTTCAGTCCTTGCTCACTAGTCCAATTTGAGTGGTTTTTGGCCCACTGAAGACATTTTTCCATATTTGCTTCAGGAACCCATGGCTTCTTCCTGGCTTTACAGCCTTTCAGACTGTACTCTACAAGCTTTCTTCTAACAGATCTTGATATTTGTGAAGTACTTGCCTCGTTGAAGTCTGCACAGAGCTCCGACAATGTTTTTCCCCTGTTTTTGAGTGACTGACGGATGATGGATCTGTCATCACAAAGTGATGTAACCTTTTTTCTACCTGTTCATTGTATTGTTTTGATATCAATCTGCCTGAAACTGCCCATAGTTCAAGAATCCAAAATCCATTTTGGAATGTCCTAGATTAAAATCTTTCAACAAAGAAGCCCATCGTATATGTATTTATATATGTATATGCATGTGTGTGTATGTGTTTGTGTGTCTGTTTGTCCCCACCAACATTGCTTGACAGTCGATGCTGCTGTGTTTACGTCCCTGTAAGATAGCGGTTCAGCAAAAGAGACCGATCGAATAAGTACTAGGCTTACAAAGAATATGTCCTGGGGTCAATTTGCTCAACTAAAGGTGGTGCTCCAGCATGGCCACAGTCAAATGACTGAAACAACTAAAAGAATAAAAGAATAAAAATCAAATTATTCAGTGACTGAGATTGTGTGAGTGCAAGTATGAGTGTGAGTGTAAGGATTGAGTAAGAGAGAGAAAGGAGAAAAGCAAGGAATAAAATATAAGATTGGTGGTTTTGTGTGTGTTTATTTCTTGGAGGAGAGGAAATGAAAAATTGAACTAATTTCCTCCTCCTCTTCTTTGCAATGTTACTGTTATCAATACTACAACTACTCCTCCCACCTCACCACCCCACCACCACCACCACCACCATCACCACCAACACCACCAACACCATTACTATTACCATAACTGCCACCACCACCACCACCACCACCACCACCACAACAACAACAACAACAACAACTACTACTACTACTACTACTACTACCACAACCACCACAACCACCACAACCACAACCACCACCACCACTACTTCTACTACTTTTTTCTTCTCCCACCTCACCACCCCACCACCGCCACTAACATCATCGCTAACACCACCATCACCACCAATGCCAACGCCACCACCACCACTACCAACAACAACAACAACAACACTATAACTACAACCACCACCACCACCACCACCATCACTACTACTACTATTACTACTATTACTACTACTACTACTACTACTACCACCACAACCACCATCATTCTATGTACCAAATTCGATTGAAAAAGAGATCAACAATTAGCACACAATAATGGTTTGGCATATATTTTTGTCAACTGCTTTAAAGCCTGCACTGTTTATTTATGTAAACTGTCATCTCTGCGAGGACCATAAATTCAATGTAACTGGCATGGCTGGATGTGACTGTAATTTCCATGAAGGACCAGAAGAATTTGCTGAATGTATACAAATTGGTAGGAAATCATAGTGGAAATGGTGGTGTAACAGCCAAAACTGCTGTTTTTGTACTATTATGGTAATGAAGTCTTGAACTGAGTTGGAAATATTTACATGAAGCGTCTAAAAAAACCTATCAGATTCCTTGAAATTTGCATGGTGGCCTTTGTTAT
>NC_043013.1:25433159-25445659 GCF_006345805.1 Octopus sinensis
ACATATGAAGAAAATTTAAATACTGTATATTATTTTAACTTTTAAGACACCTGGCAAAACCAGAAAATATGAATAAAAAATTTAGCAGTTAATGGGTTAATAGTATCATAGAGAGGCTGTTACTTGAAGGTATTTGATAAGCAGGGTATGTTTTATTATTTGCTACAATTAACAACAAAGTTTTTAAATCAAACAAAATCAGTAAAGATTTTTTGTTTGTTTTTGCTTTTGTTTCCAGATGTGACCATCTCTATATCTCAGAAGTTGACCATCCTTACAGTTTATATTCTCATCAGAATTATTTCGATGTTAATGAGACATCGACATACATTTCAATATCGTCCCATATCCGAATTGTCCATTGTATGTCACAAACGAATCTGGCTGCAGGAAAAATGTTTAAGATTAATTACAAGGTTGTAGGTAAGTTAATTACATGTTAATTACAAGGTATGTTCAGGAAAGTTAAGCCTTGCTATTTTCAATTGCTGTTGTTTAGGCCTGGGTCAGCCTTGATCAGAACACCTGCAATCAAAGATGCTCCAATTGGAGCCATTGTATTCCATCTTTTTTGTCTTTTACTTGTTTCAATCATTAAACTGTGGCCATGCTGGGACACCACTTCAGTAACTGTTTTATTTTTTTTTAAGCCTGGTACTTATTCTATCAATCTCTTTTGCTGAACTGCTTAGCTGTAGAGACATAAAAACAACAGTACTGGTTGTCAAACGGTGGGGGTGGGTGGGGGCAAATACAGGTATATTTGTGTGTGCACACACACACACACCACACACACACACACACACACACACACAGCTGACTTTTTTTCAGTCTACTGAATCCACCCTCAAGGAGCCATGCAGTGGGACTGAACCTGGAACTCTGTGGTTAGGAGACAAGCTTCTTACCACACACCCATACCATCTTTTTATTCTTAATTCTTTGTAAGTTGGCAGAATGTGATTTGAGGGAAATTTGGCTGAGGTCTCTAGCATGTTATGTGATAGTGCAAAGGCTCCAGCATAGGCTTTTGACTGGAATTAAGCAGCTACAAACTGGGTAGAAGACCAACACACACACACACACACCTATATACAGTTGGGTGCAAAAGTAGGTATACAGTTATGAAAAAAGAAAACATGTACTCTACTCATTTATTTTTATCAAAAAAATTAAAAGTTAGCCTTATTTTGGATATTTTCAGTGTCATTAATTATAATAGTATGCTTATCATAATTATGATAATACTTTTATCATAACTTCTAATTTTTTTTTGATAAAAATAAATGAGTACTGTACATGTTTTCTTTTCTCATAACTGTATACTTACTTTAGCACCCCACCTGTATATATGTATGCATGTGTGTTGGTCTTCTACCCAGTTTTTGCACCCCCTGTATTTATATATATATATATATATATGTATGTATAGAAATTAGAAAAAAACCACCTTTTATCAATTCAAAATGAATATTATATATATATACAAAATAATAAATAAAACATATGCATATATACATACATATATGTATGTACCTACATCTATATGTATAAATACATGCATATATGGGTACAAGACACCAAAAAAACGCCAAACACAATGAGAAACGAAAACATAAAAACAGAACCATGGAAACGAACATTTTTTTAAATAACAATAAAACAGGGTACACGACATACAACACAAGGAAAATTCCCCTTCTTCAGCTGCCTCCACTTCATCTATTCTGTGTTTCATAGGTAAAGGCGAGACACGACTTCGGTGAAACAATCCTTCCCGCAACGTACAAATGAGGCTTTGCATCCTCCCCTAATTTTACCCTTATTATTATTGACAATATAATTCTCTCCCTGATCTTAAACTACAGATCCTTCTGTAGGAATTTGTTGCTCTATAACTCATGTGGATGGACAGGGGAGAATGCAAAGCCTCATTTGTACGTTTTGAATTCGTTAGTACTGGATATCGAAGTTAGTTCATCTGAGGTTACTCAAATCAGATGGGCAAGTTCGATTTTTAGCGCTCTCAAATTTAAATTTAATGAAATCTTGTGCTGATGAAAGGAATGTTGGAATAGGGTTGTATTTCTAGCGTCTCTATATCTAACTAACCCAGAAACACGTTCACAAGTAATCAATCTTTCGAGTGAACTTTCGTTATTTTTCCCTCTATACCTACGTGTAATGTTTTTGAGTATACATTATCTGGGAGACTCTTCTTAAAGTAGAAGAAATAGATAAATTCTTTGTCTGCTATTTCTAAAAGCTCGGTGTGTGGTAAAGCAATTTTTGCTGAACCCTAATTATATAAAATAATGTTTAAATTTACCGTAAATGGTCCTTTTGCATACTGAACACTGCTTGGTAAAATTATTAATTACTAATTAGTTAATTAATTTTACCCTTATTATTATTGACTATATATATATATATATATATATATATATATATATATATATATATATATATATATATATATATATGTATGTATATATGTGTATATATATGTATATATGTATATATATATGTATATATGTGTATATATATGTATATGTGTGTATATATATATATATATATATATGTATATATGTATATATGTATATATATATATGTATAATATATATATATATATATATATATATATATATGTGTGTGTGTGTGTGTGTGTGTGTATGTATATAATCACTGAGTGGCACCTTGGGTAAATGTCTTCTACTTTAGCCCCACTCTTGTGAGTGGATTTAGTAGATGGAAACTGAAAGAAGCCCCTCGCTTGTATTTATGAATATAAATTTATATACATGGATCATAAACTGATAAGCAGGTACTTTTGAACAAAAATAACCTGCAGTATCTTTTCTGTTAAATTGCTTCTGGTAATTCAGTAAACCAAACAATGGTTGGTTGTAACCAACCCTATGATCAGAGGTGCTGTTGTTCACAAAAGACATGATTCAAAATAAAATAAGAAAGAAAATGAATAAAATAAATTCTTTTGATGGAGAAAGAGAGCAATGGGCAACAGGAGATAGATGGAAGGTTATTTGAGTTATGTAAAGGGATTTAGATTTGGTACAAAATAAAAGTTTGATTTTTTTTTTTATTTTCCTAGTGAAAAAAGAAGAATTTTCTGGATATCCTCAAAAAGGAACTCTTAGTGATGGATTTTTTCATTCTCCAAACTTTCCGAGAGGCTATGCAATCAATGGAGAAATTTTCATCTATTCAATACGAAATCTGGATCCAAATGGGTTCATAAAACTTGTCTTTGATGATTGGGATATTGCACAAGACACTACAGTGCAGGTAAGCATTTCCCCTTCTTTTTTCATTTCTTTATCATGGTGAAATACTTCAAATGGTTCAATCAGAAATCAAACCTGCCTTTACATACACAGCTTCCCATACACAGCTTACACAGCTTTGCAGTGTTCACATAACTAAATTGTTCAAAATCTGTCAAGTCTGTAGGGTTAAGGAGTTTATTTGGCTACTTTTATGGTTTCTGGATTTTATCCCACCTTGGGCAAGTGTTTTCTGCCACAGCCTCAGATCAACCAAAGCTTTGTGATTAGTTTTAACACCCCCTATTTGATTTATGGGTATTTTTATTAGAATCTAATCTGTTGCAAACACTTGGATCAGGTCCCTACTCTAAATAGCTTCCCCTTTATCTCCCACTTGTCTCAAGGGTACTAAAGAAAGGGACTGCTCTTTCTCATCTAATTAAACCATAAAAAAGAAAAAGAACATTACTACCTTTAATTTTAAAAAAGGGTTCCTAGTTTTATTTGTGTCTGAAATCATGCACATAATGGATAAATTATATTCCTGATGATGATCTATTGTTAAAATTGATAATTTCCTCTGCTGGCATCATGTAAAAAAAAAAAGCACCTGTGCAGGTGTCATAGAAAGCACCCAGTGCACTCTGCAAAGTGGCTGGCATTAACAGGTATCCAGCTGTAGAAACCATGGCAAAACAGATGACTGGAGCCTGGTGCAACCATCCAGCTTGCCAGTTTCTGTCAAACAATCCAACCCATGCCAGCATAAAAAAAAAAAACGGACATTAAGCAACAATGATAATGAATGAATGAGATTAATTAGATTTTAAAGTTTGCTACTTATTCTCTCTGTTTCTTTTTGGCAAAATGCTAAGTTACAGAGATGTAAACACACCAACGCGGGCACAAATACACACACACACAACAGGCTTCTTTTAGTTTCCCTCAACTAAATCCATTCACAAGGTGTTGGTCAGCCCAAGGCTATAACAGAAAACACTTCTCCAAGGTGCCATACGGTGGGACTGAACCCCAAACAATGTGGTTGGAAAGCAAACTTCTTAACCACACAACCACACCTGCACAATATAGAGATGTCTTGCAAATAACTTGCACATGCAAGTGCTACCAGTTAAAAGCTCTGTATACCGGAAGCTAGCAAGTGTATGGGCTCATCAGGAGAGAATGCGCGCCGTTTCGGGGCCTACCTCTCGACGGCATCAATTAACTATTTTGCCATGTAAATGCATTGATTCTTCCTTTCTGTCTTTCTTAAAGGTTTATGAGAACAATCAGAACACTCCACTGACCATAAAACATTTCCAGAGACCAATCATTGTCTCTAACAGCAACAGTCTTCAGTTGATTTTCTACACTGGAGCAAAACCCTCTTCAGACAGTGAAAACATTGGATTCAAAGCTTCTTTCAAATATTTATCAGGTCTGTTGAATTTTGGAAATAAAGCAAACCTTGTGCTTTCTTTTGATAATTTTATGCAATTTTATATATTTTTATTTCTTCTTGTATTGGGTCTCTCTCTCTCTCTCTCTCTATATATATATATATATATATATGTGTGTGTGTGTGTGTGTGTGTGTGTGTGTGTGTGTGTGTGTGTGTGTGTGTGTGGTGTGTGTGTGTGTATGTATATGTATAACACATCCTTACATGTGGCAATGTGTCTTGGAGGATCAACAAACAAAAGCTTATCAATGCTGCTGAAATGTAGTTTCTTAGATGAATTCTGATGATATCCTATAATGGTAATGTTACAAACAGTGAAGTCCTTAGGAGAGCAGAAACTCCTTGAAAATGGCACATGGAGACAACATGCAAAGTTCGTTGGACATCACATGAGAACATGAAGCATTGAACTCTTGATGCCGATTGAGAAACTGAGGTGAAGAAGTGAGAAAAGATGGAGAGTAAAGGCAATTTGATGACCTTAGCAGATGGTTGCAGAAAGACTTAGCCAATAATATGCTAACATGAATAGGGGACCGAAAAAGGGTGGAAGTCTATAATGATGAAAGAGGAAGAAGGTAGAATTTGTTAGTAATCTTTATTTGTAATGTATTCTTCTCTGGCAATCCATCAGTTATGATGATGGGGGATCCAGTTGATGTGGTCAATGGAACAGCCTGCTCATGAAATTAACATGCAAGTGGCTGAATACTCCACAGACATGTATAGCTTTTACATTGTTCTTAATGAGTTACTCACAATATCTCTTTGATATTTAAAAAACAACAACAACTTTGTCTTTACTGTATCTGGATCAATTGCAATTGGAGGTGGAACTTGCTGGAGAATTAAGGGATGTTATTACCAAACATGTGGACATACATCCAGTATTTTGGCAATGTAAGAATTCTAATTAACCTTTCTACTATAGGCACAAGGCTTGAAATTTTGTGGGGAAAGGATTAAGTCAGTTACATTGACCCCAATGCTCAAGGGGGACTTGTGTTTTATTCATCCTGAAAGGACAAATGGCAACATCTTCCTCTGAACATAAAACCAGAAGGAAAGATTGGTAATAACAATTAGGATCTCTAACAGAGGCCCAAAGGTACATATTTGATGAGAGGAAGAGAACGGTTAATCAAAGTGACCCAGTATTTGATTAGTAATTATTTTACTAACAATAAAAGAATGAAAATTAAAGTCAGCCTAAAGAGACCGTCAAGACATTAAGTTAGTCATTCTATCAATCTGCTGTTCTACTATTCTTTACAATTCTTTACAGACCTATTAATCTGCTATTCTACTATTCTTCACAGGTCTATCAATCTGATATTCTGCTATTCTTTACAATAATAACTATCTAGGATTAACTTCAAGATTGCCTACAAAGAATGGTGTCCAAACCTTCCAATAACTAAATCTAAGTTAAGCCATACAGTTATCGAGGGGACAGTAGTACTGAACCCTTTTGATGCCATCTTGCTTCAGACTGCCTCTAGTTCTATGATACAAGTTTCCAGTTTTTAAAGTGATTTAAATTAAAATCCTCCATCAAAATTGTTCCAAATTAAGGTGATTTGTAGCTGGCAAAGTTGGTAGCATACTGGCCAAAATGCTTCACAGTATTTCGTCAGTCTTTATGTTCTGAGTTCAAATTCCACCAAGGTCGATTTTGCCTTTCATTGGTTTGGTTCAATGAAATAAGCACAAGTTGAGCACTGGGGTCAATGGTATATTTATATTCCAAATGCAGCATTTTCAAAATTAATTGAAACAGAATCAGTTTATTTCTATAGAAATATGGTAGCAAAAGGGTTAAGGGAAGTAATGCATATATTTATTTAGATTTAATCTTCCTTTCACAAAAGCATTCAATTAATATTTTTACCTTTTGATATTTTTCAGAAAAGATTCAAGACAATACTAAACTTGGTAGGTGTAAATATTCTTATCTCATTTGTTTACAGTAATGTTGCTTCTCACAGCATATAGCTATTGGGTTGGCAACTAAGTTCCTGGCGTTTTTTTAAATTTTGGAATTTATTGCATTTTTAAATTTTGGAATCTATTTTTTTGGAGAATTCTATTTTTGAATCATTTTAGAATCTTTTTTTTTTCTAGTTAATTTTAGATAATTTTTGTTTATTTTCAGATCATTAAAATAGAATGTCAAGTTAAGAAAAACGAGCATTTTCGACACCTCTTTCTTTTTGCTTTTAATCAAGGTTCTAAGGCCACAAAAGCTGCTCGCAAAATTTGTGCTGTGCATGGAGAGGGTGCCATAGCTGAGAGAACCGCTCGTGATTGGTATGCCTAGTTCAAAAATGGAGTTTTTGACCTCAAAGATGCACCTCGTTCTGGCTGTTCTGTTGAGTTCGATGAAGAGTGATTAAATCAACTTTTGCATAAAATGGAATGCTCCCACATTGCTATAGAGAAGCATATTCACTCGATGGGAAAGGTTCAAAAGTATGGAGCATGGGTTTCGCATGCTTTAAGTGACAACAACAAAAATCAACGAGCCACAATCTCCGCTGGTTTGCTTGCTCGTTACTGCTCAACTCATGAACACAAGCAACAATTTCTTTACCAAATTATTACTAGCCTGTATGGTGCCTGTACATCTATATGAAGCAGCGTAAGGAATGGCTTAACCCCGGTAAAAAAGTGACACCGCGCATGAAACAAGATCTTCATCCGCGTAAAACGATTTTGTGTGTAAGGTATGACTGGGAAGGGATTATCCATTACGAATTGCTTGAACGGAACCAAATGGTCAACGTGGAACTCTATGTTCAACAGATGGAATGACTCAACATGGCTATTCAGGAGAAAAGACCTAATCGTCAGCATGGAGTTCTGCTGCATGACAACGCCTGCCCTCATATCACCAATATGACTGAGGAAGCCATTCAAACGCATGGCTGAGAAGTGCTGCCACACCCGCTGTACTCTCCTGATTTGGCACTAATGGATTTCCACCTCTGTTGATCTCTTTCAAATGCTATACACAGAGTTTCATTCAATACTGACGCAGAATTGAGATCTTGGTCAGATCAATTTTTGGGGTCGAAATTGGGTGATTTTTCAGGTCGAAATTGGGTGGTTTTTCGGGTTGAAATTGGGTGATTTTCAATACCAACAAGGTATTGAGAATCTTGTTGAATGTTGGGAAGAAGTTGTAAACAACAAGGGTGAATACATTATTGATTAATTAGTTGTTATTTTTTTTATTAAACCTTTTAAAAAATTAAAATTTAAAAAAACAGTGGGAACTTAGTTGCCAACCTAATAGATTTTATTTCCTTCAACAGTAATGCTGAATCTTTTATAACCTGCTTGGAATTTTAATGTCTTTAAATCTTTTGCAATAAAATTAAATTTCATGGTTATTCCAGTTGTGATGTAAAATATCAAACATGATACTGACACTGGTGAGGCAACCGCAGGAGAAATACATGGCCAAAAATAAACCTCTGTTTCTGGTTTTTGCTGACATGGAAAAAACCTTTAACAGGGTCCTTTGCTCCCTTATCTGGTGGTCAATACAGAAGCTAGGGATAAATGAGTGGTTAGTGAGAGCCATACAAGCCATGTACCTAGATGCTGTTAGTAAAGTGAGGGTTGCCAATGTGTATAGCAAAGAGTTTAATGTACAAGTAGGAGTCCACCAGGGTTCGGTTCTTAGCCCCCTCTTGTTTATCTTAGTTCTCCAAACTATAACTGAGGAATATAAGACTAGCTGCCTTTAGGGGCTCCTTTATGCTGATGATTTTGTTCTTATTGTTGAATCACTACCAGAACTAGAGAAGAGATTTCAGGTATAGAAGCAAGGTCTGGAATCAAAGGATCTTAGAGTTAATTTAGCAAAGACTGAAATATTGATAAGCAGCAAAACAGACAAATTGCAGATTCCTTTAAGGAGATGGCCCTGCTCAGTATGTAGAAAAGGTTTTGGAAGAAACTCCATAAGGTGTACCCAGTGCAGAATATGGACACAGGGAGCCTGAACAGCCCTTCAGCTGGTCAGCTCCTGTCAAACCGTCCAACCCATGCCAGCATGGAGAATGAACATTAAATGATGATGATGTCTTCTCTTCGTGTTCCACTGTCTGTTGTATGTGTTGCTTTTCCCATTAAAAGAAATATTTCCAAAGAAATCTAATGTCTTTTATTTGTTTTGGTTTTTTTTCCAGATTGTAGTGCTACTTTCCCTGCCAGCGTTGGAGGTGCGATATCTTTCTACGGATTATCCCCAATCGACTCTGCATCGTATGACTGTGTTTGGGTCATCAGAAAGATTCCAAACAAAGAATACAATTATGAAATCCATTTACACTTGAAAGAATTAACAATGAAAGATGGTGAGATTATTATTTTTCTTTTATTTTTTATTTGTTTCAGTCATTAGACTGTGGCCATGCTGGAGCTTCACCTTGAAGTGTTTTTAGTCGAATGAATCAACACCAATATTTATTTATTTTTAAGCAGAGTATTCATTCTGTTGGTGTCTTTTGCCAAACTGCTAAGTTACAGGGACACAAACACACCGGCACCAGTTGTCAAGTAGTGGTGTTGGTGTGTGTGTATGGGGGACAAACACACACACACACACATGCACACACATACACACACATGCACACACACACACACACACATATATATACCCACATACACACATGACGGGCTTACACACAATTTCTCTTTACAAAATTCATTAACAAGTCTTTGGTCAGACTGGAGCTATAGTAGAAGGCACTTACCCAGGGTGATGCACAGACGGATTGAACCCACAACCATAGCTGAGAAGCAAGCTTCCTTAACCATACTGCCATGCTTCCAGTCACTTTTGCACAAAAGTCCCCTGACACAGAAGAATTATCTGCATCTCATTTTACAAGATACTCAGATGACAATGTGATTGACCCCACATGCACACACACACACACACATATGATAATGACTTTTTTCTTCGTTTGACATAATTGCTTTAAAACATCACTGATAACATTGTACTTTTGTATTTTAAGATCAGTCCTTATCATTTAACAGGAAGTCTCATGATCAAAGCAGAGATATAATTAGAAGCTTTCCTGCCATGACCATCTTGCTCTTTCTTTTTACAGACTAAGTGCACCTAACACTACATTATTCACTATCATCATCATCATCGTTGTCATCGTCATCATCATCATCTTCTTCATTTTACCATCTTCTTTTCCATGCTTGCATTGGGTCAGATGGGATTTGTTGCAGCAGATTTTCTAAGCCAGTTGCTCTTCCTGCTGCCAAATGCATTCCCTATATTCAATTCAAGTAATATTTCCTCATGGCCAGACATGTTTTCATGGAAGATTAGAAACAAAGGATACGGTTTGCATGATGGTGACATGCATTTACAATTACCCTGCTGTGTCAAGGCAACGAGACAGTGATGAACACACACACACACACACACACAAAATCAAATACAGTAAAACCTTGGATGTCCCAAATATCAATTGTCCAAATTTTGGTTCATCTGAACAAGCTCTGCAGGTCCCATGAATACTTACTGAGCCATAGCATGCATAAACTGATCCTCGAAGATAACACAGTTATTAAGACATAAGGTCTTAATAACTGATGAGGATGTCTTTCAGCCCCGGCATCTGAAACTCTGAGTATTATTATGACAACTAACTGATTGTCCTATAATATATATATATATATATATATATACACACATATAGCTGTAACCTACACCAGTGTCACATAACCAGCCCACTCAAAAGTACCTTGGATCGTAGGGTGACATGCCATGCTTGAGGAGACCTATTGAGTCAAGTGCATCAACATCAAAACGAAAATCAAATGGAAATTGTAGTTGTGCCCCCCTATTTCGGTGGCACAGAAAATGCACCATCTGAACGTGGCCGATGCCAGCGCTGCCTTGCCTGGCTTCTGTGCTGGTAGCTTTTTTAGAAGCACCATCCATTCGTAGTTGATGCCAGCTCCTCTGGCCCCTGACCCAGTGGCACATAAAAAGCACCCACTACACTCTCAGAGTGGTTGGTGTTAGGAAGAGCATCCAGCTGTAGAAACACTACCAGATCAGATTGGAGCCTGGTGCAACCTCCTGGCTTCCCAGACCTCAGTCGAACCGTTCAACCCATGCCAGCATGAAAAACGGACATTAAACGATGATGATGATGGTATATATATACATTGTATAAAGGATTGTGGGTAAGGCCAGAACAGTGCAAAGTAAATGCAAGGCAAATCATAAGAAAACAAATATATGAATTAATGTAGACTTACCTTATATTCAATATTTTGGGGCTATGACCGCATTTTCGAGAAACTAACACTCATCAGCAACATTTGTTCATTTCTTGAAAATGGGGTCATAACCCTGAAATATTGAATTCAGGATAAGTCTACATTAATTCATATATTTGTTTTCTTGGGATTTGCCTTGCTTTTACTTTACACTGTTTGGCCTTACATACAATCCATTATACAATATCTTCTACACTAAGCTTATTAGTAATTATTCCATTATAATATATATATTTATATTTACATACATACACACAATTAGCTTATATATATAAATATATATATGGTGGTATATGAAAAAACATTCAAGCGAGGTTGTCACTAGTGCTGCTGGACTGGCTCCTGTGCAGGTGGCATGTAAAAAACACCATTTGAGTGTGGCCATTGCCAATACTGCTGTAATGGCCCTCGTGCAAGTGGCATGTAAAAGCACCCACTACACTCTCAGAGTGGTTGGCATTAGGAAGGGCATCAAGCTGTAGAAACTCTGCCAGATCAGATTGGAGCCTTGTGCAGCCATCTGGTTCGCCAGTCCTCAGTCAAATCGTCCAACCCATGCTAGCATGGAAAGCAGACATTAAATGATGATGATGATAGGCATAGGAGTGGCTGTGTGTTAAGTAGCTTGCTTATAAACCACATAGTTCAGGATTCAGTCCCACTGTGTGGCACCTAGGCCAAGTGTTTTCTACTATAGCCTCAGGCCAACAAAAGCCTTGCGAGTGGATTTGGTAGACAGAAACTGAAAGAAGCCTATCGTATATATGTATATATATATATGTGTGTATGTGTGTGTATGTGTTTGTCCCCTCAACATCGCTTGACAACTGATGGTGGTGTGTTTACGTCCCTGTAACTTAGCGGTTTGGCAAAAGAAACTGATAAAATAAGCACTAGGCTTACAAAGAATAAGTCCTGGGGTTGATTTGTTCAACTAAAGGCGGTGTTCCAGCATGGCTGCAGTCAAATGACTGAAACAAGTAAAAGTGTAAAGAGTGTACTATATTAATGTATAATATCATTGCTATTGTGTAATGGTTTAATAAAGTATTGATTGGGTATTATCAGATGGTTGATGATTGATTTAGATATATTTCTCCATTTTCTCATTTTGTATATATATATATATATATATATATATATATATATGTGTGTGTGTGTGGTGTGTGTGTGTGTGTGTGTGTGTATTTTCCCCTTGTTAACAATTAACACAGAAAAAATATATAAATAATTACCAGGATAAAGGTTGTAAAAAGGTTGTAACACCTTGTTTTTAAATGTAATGACTTCGGGTTTAAGGGAAATATTTTGTATAATATATATAAATAAATAAATGGAGTTAAACACAGGTGTTATTCAAATTCTTTTACTTCTGACACATGTTTCAAAGATATCACTGGTATTATTCCAAAGGTATAAAATGG
>NC_043013.1:25450659-25523159 GCF_006345805.1 Octopus sinensis
TAATTAATCAATAATGTATCCACCCTTGTTGTTTACAACTTCCTCCTAATGTTCAACAATATTTTCAATACCTCATTGGTACAAATCACCTGATTTCAACTCGAGAAATTGATCCAACCAAGATCTCAATTCTGCATCAGTATTGAACAAAACACCGTGCATAGAATTTGAAAGAGATCGAAAGAAGTGGAAATCCATTGAGCCAAATCAGCACAGTATAGTGGGTGTGGCAGCACTTCCCAGCCATGCGTTTGAATGGCTTCCTTGGTCATATTGGCAATATTGGCGGGCGTTGTCGTGCAGCAGAAGAACTCCATGCTGACGATTAGGTGTTTTCTCTTGAGTTGTTCCATCTGTTGAACGTAGAGTTCCGTGTTGACCATTTGGTTCCCTTCAAGCAATTCCTAATGGATAATCCCTTCCCAATCCCACCATACGCACAACGTCTTTCGCGGATGAAGATTTTGTTTCATGCATAGTGTTGCTTGTTTACTGGGGCTAAGCCATTTCTTACGCTGCTTCATATTGATGTACTGGCACCATTTTTTGTCGCCAGTAATGATTTGCTTGCATCCATGAGTTGAACGGTGGCAAGCAAGCAAACCAGCAGAGATTGTGACTTGCTGATTTTTGTTGTTGTTACTTAAAGCATGCGGAATCCATGCTCCATACTTCTGAACCTTTCCCATCGAGTGAAGATGCTTCTCTGCCAGTTCCCTTGTCATTTGACAAGAGTTTTCGTGCAAAAGTTGGTTTAATTACTTTTCATCGAACTCAACTGAACGGCCAGAACGAGGTGCGTCTTTGAGGTCAAAATTTCCACTTTTGAACTTGGCATACCAATCACAAGTGGTTCTTTCAGCTATGGCACCCTCTCCATATACAGCACAAATGTCACAAGTAGCTTTTGCGGCCTTAGAACCTTGATTAAAAGCCAAAAGAAGGAGGTGTCGAAAATGCTCGAATTTCTTAACTTGACATTCCATTTTAATGATCTGAAAATCAACAAAAATTAACTAAAATTACAACAAAAAAAAAACGAAATATATTCCAAAATGATTCAAGAATAGAATTCTCAGAAAAAATAGATTCCAAAATTTAAAATCGCAATAAATTCCAAAATCTAAAAAAAACAGCAGGAACTTTGTTGCCAACCCAATATATATATATTTCCCACATCACCAGTTCTGCTTACCAAAAGTGGCCCACTTGGCCCAACCCAATATATATATATATATTTGTGAGTTTGTGTCTGTGTTTGTCCCCACCACCATCGCTTGACAACAGATGTTGGTGTGTTTATGTCCCCTTAACTTAGCGGTTCAGAAAAAGTGACTGATAGAATAAGTACCAGGTTTACAAAGAATAAGTCCAGTCGATAAAAAGGTGGTGTTCCAGCATGGCCACCGCTAAGTTATGGGGACCTGAACACACCAACATCAGCTGTCAAGCAATGGTGGGGTGAACAAACACACACACACACACACACATGATGGGCTTCTTTTCAGTTTTCGTTTAACAAATCTACTCACAAGGTTTTGGTTTGTCTGGAGCTGTAGTAGAAGACACTTGCCCAAGGTGTCACGCAGTGGGACTGAACCCAGAACCATGTGGCTGGGAAGCACACTTCTTACCACACAGCCACGCATACGGTTATAAGTAATCAGAATGTTGAATGGTTCTAATAGAAATTTAGGTTAAGGAAATATCTTTTACTGTATTTAGGTATTTTTATTTATCTATTTAACTGAATAAATTTGAATTCTATTTTACAGATGGCTGCCGTGAGAATTTCAAACTTCCATGTTTCAACCTTCTGTGTATTGCTGAATCACTGCAGTGTGACGGAGTCGATCACTGTGGAGACAATTCAGATGAAAGGCCGGCCAGGGAATGTAATTTTGAAAGTGAAGAATTGCATATTTTGGGTGATTATTTCTTTTGTTTTCTCTCTAGAGCTTGAAACAATTAACATTACTAAAACCTCCTCCTCCTCCTCCACCTCCACCTCCACCTCCTCCACCACCTCCTCCTCCTCCACCACCTCCTCCTCCTCCACCTCCACCTCTTCCTCTGCCACTTCCTCCTCCTCATAATCATCATCATCCTCATCCTCCTTCCCATTGACTGTTCTTGTTTAGTAATCCCCTCTTGGCAGCGAGCAATGCAGTCAGAATCGCCCCCCCTCCCACCAGACTACCTCTCTAGGCCTCCACACCATGTACCTACCAAAGTGGTGTACAGCTATTGATATAGATCTCATATGAAAAAGATGGAACTCCACTAGATCGTCCAGCATCCAGAGGTTATGACGTCAGAGTTTGTTTTGGTTATTCAGTTGTCAGTGACCACCTAACAAATCACAGGAGATTGAGCAGACAGGGGAGGTTGGTCAAATAAAGTAATGACTTCAGAACATTCTTCTAAAGCAATGCAATTATCAAAAAGCCCATGGGCATGTGGTGTAGTGGTTAAGAGCACGGGCTACTAACCTCAAGATTCTGAGTCCGATATGGGCTGCAGCAAATATTCTGCTCAATACCACAGATTTGCTTGTCAATTGTTTGACCATAACCAGTTGACCATGTCCTTTAGTGGCTGATGATATGTGCATCTCTGACCACAAGCAGAAGTAGTGGTGGAGTATCAATATGCCCTGATACCATACCAGACAGTGGCTCTCATGGCTTCTGATCTTAACTGATTGGAAGTGTTATCATGTACATTGTTTTGTCTTGGTATAAAAGATGGGCTACAGTAAATATTCTGCTCAATAACACAGATAGTGGCTGATGATATGTGCATCTCTGACCATGAGCAGAAGTAGTGGGGGAGCATCATAGCCGTGTGTTGAAAGGAATTCTTGGAGGTTTGGATAATTCACCTTTGGAAACATGGGTGGTTCTTTCAACATCCTAAAACAATCCTTATTCAGGGACCTTTTGAGTGGGATGGGCTACTCAACCAGAAGAAAATTCTAACTGAGCCCCCATCTGCAAGGTCATTTCTTTCTCCATCAATTTATCCATTTCCAAAATCCCCAAGTACTTATAGCCCATCTCTTCTATCTGCTTCATAACCTCCCACAACAGTATCGCTACCCCGTCCATACATTTGATTTTGCCTCCCTTCAATACTAACTCACCACACTTTCTCAGTCTGAACTCCATTCTGATATCAGCACTGAAGATATACGTATCAACGAGGAAACTGATTTGGGCTTCATCTTTACCATAAAATTTGAGGTCATCCATGAATAACAAATGGTTGACTTTTTGTTGGCAGCTTACGAATACATACCCAGCTTTTGCTTTCCTCAGAATCAGTGTCAGTGGTATCAAGCACAGTTCAAAGATCAGTGGGTACAGGCAGTCCCCTCGGAAGATGCTCCTCCTTATTTCTACTGTCCCTAAACGTCTTCCATATGCTGTCAGGTCTGTCCTCCAATTTGCCATACTTTTTCCAAGCAATCGCTCAACATTCGATGCAATCCCAAACAGGTTCATACACTCCATAATCCAAGAATGTGGGATCATATCGTATGCCTTATGATAGTTGATTCATGACATGGCTAAGTTACTTTTCCTCCTCTTGCATTCTCTGAGTACAGTTTTATCTGCCAGGAGCTGATCCTTGGTACCTCTGCACTTATGCTTGCAACCCTTCTGCTCATGTGGCAGGACTCCATTTTTTCTAAGTGTTCATACATTGATTCTGTGAGTATTCCAGTCAATAACTTCCACATAAGTGGCAAACAGGATATCGACCTGTAATCGTCTACTGTTTTGATGCTTTTCGGGCACAGCACAGTCCTACCCAATGTCAACCATTCTGGTGTTGCTTGGTCAGCATTTAACAAGGTGTTGAGTTGCACATGTATTCATGCATGCCATTCACCAAATCTTTTGATCCAGTAGCCTAGAACTCCATCTGGTCCCGGGGCCTTCCAGTTGCTCATTTTTTTGCTGATTTCCTTCACTTCCCTAACTGAAATGACTGGTTCTGCCTGTTTTGGACAGACTACTGTTTGTTTCAGTTCTTGCAACCATTCAGCATCCTTCTTGTGCTCCAGATGTCACTCCAAAACCTTTGACTTTCAATGTTATCTGGTATTAACTTTTCATCTGTACATCCTCCATTTATTTCTTTATAGAATCTCTTCTGATCTACTCTGAATAACCTATTCTGGTGGTAACCTTTCATTCTTTGGTTGTATCTTACTATCTTTGCTTTCTTTGCAATGAGGCGCTGCTTCAGTTCCTCCACTACTACTTTCAGGCTCTTTCTTTCAATATTATACTTCCTTTTCAGCGCCCGGTACTTTTGTTCGTTTTTAAGTTCCCCTTTCTCTTTTCAGTCTAACACAGAGATTTCCTTCGAGAGCATGTCTAACCCTGCCTGTATTCTTCTTTTCCATCATGGATCTTTTCTTTTGTCACTCCCATTATATTTCCTTTTCTTGACATCAACACCCACATTTTCTGCTCCAACAATACTTGCTGCCTTGATCAAATTATTTGTTTCTGTGATGTTGTTTGTTCTGATGTATTTCAGAATTTCATTGACGTTTTTCGTTTCTTGGTTCAATTTCCACCGATCAACTTTTTAAGGTTGCAAATAATGTCACTATCATTCTCCTGTAGTCTTACCTTTATTCTGTCGTAGATTGCCTTTTGTTCATCAGTCATATCGCCATTAGTTTTATTGTCTTCTTTTAGATCATCTATATGTCTCTCATCAAGTAAGCTACCACTGCTCCTTTCCTGTGCTATGAGATTACTCTCATTAGTAAGAACTGTGTTTTCATTCTTATCTATGCTGCTATTTTCCATGACCCGTCTTTTGATAGCTTCGAGCTCTACTTCTGTGAACCAACGATTTTTTCTTATTGCTCTAGGTTGATCACATAGTCTCTGTTCTGTGAATTGAAACAATCTCTTTTCTCTCCAGTGATCATACATACGTTGTTGGTAACCCCTAATTTGAGCACCATTTTCATCTACCAGGTTGCTCAGGTAGTAACACTCCATGACCACAGCATTAATTTGTTTATTCCATCTACGCCATGTGTGGTGGTCCTTCTCTGGATATCGACAAGGTGGAGCCGGCCCAGAATCTCTGAGCCTGCCGGGTGTAACACTGTCACCTTCATTGGCTTCAGTTTCCTTACACCGTTATTCACAATATTTTGTTTTTTCATTGTTGCTCATATGAGGTAGCGATTATCAGGTTGCGCAATTACCATGAGAGCCACTGTCTGGTACTGCATCAGGGCATTTATTATTATTATTATTATTATTATTATTATCATCATCCTTGTTATTGTTGTTGTTGTTAGATAGTAACACTACTATTATATAAGCTACCAGCCTACTTTGCAGTCATTTACACTGTTATTAACATTCAATTTATTTCAAAGAATGTTTGCCAATTTATCAGAATATTTTTTTCTTTTTCAGATACGACACCATTAAGCACAGGACAGAAATTTTTTGAAGATAAAACTGTTCTTTACTTTTTACTCTGCTTTTGTATTTCAAAAGAATTTGTTTGAGAAAAACCATATTTTGCTTATTTTGGAAGGTTTTGAGTTTTGTTGTTACAAAATAAAATTATGGGGATGACCCCCTAAACTCCCAACTCTTTCACTGCCTGTTGAACGAGATCAACAGGGAAGCCCAGTTTTTTTTTTCTTTTTACTGGAAAGAGATGCTGCTATCTGTGCCTAGAAGCAGATGCAAGCCAAATGCTTCTGTTATTTGGTGATCAAAAAACCCATTCTGCTGAATTATGTTCAGGTAATATCACGAGTTTAATAATGGTTTAAAAAAAAAGAAATTGTTTCCATACATTATATGTATTTATATATATATATGTATATATATATTATTCTTATTGTTCCAAGTTCAAATCTATGATGAATTCTACAACTTCAACCCCAACTTTTTTGTGATGTTATACCTTTTAGTAGTATTCTACCTTTAATTAAATCAAAATTAATTTTCTGATTAATAACTATATTACTTGGCTCAAAAATTTGTGTGAAGTCTATACCAGTATTTTCTTTATTCCTAAAAAAATCTTAATTTCTTGAAATTTAACGTTCCATATATTAAATGGAATATCTTATGGGATTACATATAAAATGAATGTAGGCCATTTGCACTTAATATTCTCCCATTTAGGTGCCTTTTGTTATATCTTGTCATGTCGAGACACAAATCACAAATATGAACAGCTCTATTAATATAAAAATAAAAAACAAAACTTTGGTGAACTTTTTATATGATGTATTAAAAATATATTCTAAGTTAAAAATTTGTTGGAATAATATAATATTGATGTGATTCAATTCTATAAATCGAATCAAATTTGAAGATTTATTTTTTATGATCACAACTAAATAACAGCAAGTTCACATTGGACATAATGCATTTTTACTGCAATAAAATATAAATTTCACAAAATCTTTGTTATGAATTTCAAATATTTAGAGACGCTTTATTATTTTTTTCACTAAAAAGGTGTTGAGCTGGCAGAACCATTAGCATGCTGGGCGAAATACTGAGTGGTCTTTCATCTGTTTTCATGTTTTGAATTCAAATACCGCTGCAGTTGACTTTATCTTTTGTCTTTTTGGGGTCAATAAATTCAGGACCAGTGAAGCACTGGGGTTGATGTAATTGACTAGTCCCCACCCCTAAAGTTTCAGGCTGTGTGCCTTAAGTAGAAAGGATTATTTTTTTCACTAAAGCATCACTTGTTTTGACAAGAATTGATCTATCAAAGATATTATTTGCTCTCTATTCTTGTGTGTGTGTGTGTGTGTGTGTGTTGAGGGGAAATATATCTAATATTTAGGTTTTAATAAAATATTACCTATTTCTTTGCACATTTTAAATATTATGATTATACTAGTTATAACTCGGTCCACTACCTTTTCAAAACATTGGCTTCACATTTTGGTACAAGACCAATAATTTCAGGTGAGGGGGCAAGTTGAACACATTGATCCCAGTGCACAATCGGTAGTTATTTTATTGACCCCGAAAGGACGAAAGGCAAAGCTGACCTCAGCAATATTTGAACTCAGAATATCAAAATAGATGACATGCTGCTGAGAATTTGGCCCAACATGCCAACGCTTCAGCCTGTTCACCGCCTTAATATATATCCATAACAAAATATTGGTTTCAAATTTTGGCACAAGGCCAGCAATTTCAGGAGAGGGAGTAAGTGTTCCAGTGTTCAACTGGTATTTATTTTATCAGCCCCAAAAGGACAAAAGGCTAAGATGACCTCAGCAGAATTGGAACATAAAGATGGACAAAATGCTGTTAAGCATTCTGCCCAGCATGCTAATGATTCTGCCAGCTCACCGGCTTACAATCCTACCATGATATTGAATATAAAACCTTACGATCCATTGGGTCACGTGCAGAGGTCATAATAAAGACTATATTCATGTGGATTATCCTTGTTAAGCCAGATTGGTGCAAATCTTGTCCATCTCTATGATAATCACACAGTAGAAGTTGAACTCATCATTGAATGGTAACAAGCACTCATCAGTTTTTAAGTCTTGCCACTTATTCTATGGGGTTTGCTTAAAACTTGGTGGACAGTACAGTCTGAGAGTTCAATGTATTGGCCATGGATGGCCTTGCAAAGATTTAAAGTCAGAATACTAAATACTGCATGCATTTTGTATGCTGTTCTAATGGTTCTGCTGATGAGGTACAAACCTTCATTCTCCATTTCGGTTATCTCGCTTCCTGTCAACTCTGTTCTCCAAACAAAATTTATGGAATACAAAAATGCTACAGATTTCCTCCCCTCATAGTTTTGCTTTACTAGTTGGTCAGAAAAAGAAAGGCAATGTCCATAGCCATTGCCTGTCCCTCAGAGACCATTTATACCTGTGGTTCTTAACTGGAATCCATATGGTCCTTAGGGGTCCTCATAAGATTTTGTCATTGAAATTTATGTGCAATCATTTGGTCACACTTCCACAATGCACAAAATATTTGAACAATTTTTTAAAAATAATTTCTAATAACATTTAATTGTAAAAATACAATAAGAATTTTTTAAACATTGAAAGGCTATGAGGGTTCTTCTTTGTGAAATAGGAATCAAAGGGTTCCATAGGTAAAAAATAGTTGGGAATCACTGATTTATATTTTGTAGGACCATTTCAGTTCTTCTAACTTAATAGGACTGAAATGAATGATGTTAAATTTGCACTCGAGCAATTTCTTTTGGGGTAGGAAGCATGAACAGGAAAATGGTTCTTGAGAGAGATACACGGCTAAGGGAGAAGAATCAAGCAAAATATGGTTTGGTTTGGCAGTTGACAGATGAAGAAACACAGTTGAATGAGAAATGTGTGTGTGTGTGCATGCATGTGCATGTGTATGTGTGTGCACACATGTGGAAATATATATTTTTTGAATAGTGTTGCAAAGAGCAAACATTTCCTTTCATAAAGTTACTTGCTATGATAGAAATGCAATTTATTACAAATATATTTTGTTTCTTTTTTGTTAAATTTGAAATAAAAAAGATTTAAGAATGAAAAATTGTTATATTCGTTAATTGTCATATTGTTAATTGAATTTTCTAGGAGAGACAGAAAAAAAAAATTTTTTTATTGCTAGAGTATTCAGCAGAGAGCCTTGCTACAGCACATCCTTATTTAATGAGAGAATTGAGATATAATGAAATGAATCATTGAAAGGTTTTTCATAAAAAAATGTTTGTCCTTCCAAATTTTCTTGAACGCCACATTAATGTTTTATGCTCTGCCTCCCAGTAATCACATTCCAATAGAACATGTGTGTGTGTTTGTCCCCCACCACTGCTTGACAATTGGTGGTGGAGTGTTCATTTCCCCAAAACTTAGCCTTTTCGTAAATGAAATTTAAAAAGAAAAAAAAATTAAAATACTGGAATTGATTCATTGGAGCTAAAAATTCTTCAAGGTGGTGCCTCAGCATGGCTCTAGTCTAATGACCAAAACAACTAAAAAAAATGAATAAAAACCCCAGAAGAATGTAGATCAATGATACAAGAGAGAAACATGGAGCTGTTAAAAGCTAAAAGTAGGCTGTTGGTTGCTGCCCAGGTGTAGAGATACTGTGTTTTTGAAATAACTTATGACTGTTTGTTAAGAAAACAACTTGTTAAGTGCATAAACTGGAGGAAAACACAATGAAAGCCTCTCTCTACAGAATGCCATTGTTGATCTTCAGAAGGCCTTTGTAGTTTTGTGTTAACAAAAAGGCAGGTGCAGATTTGTGTCAGTTATTTTTGGTATACTCTATTATGAGTTTCAGTCATTTGACTGCAGTCATGTTGGAGCAGCACCTTCAGTTGAACAAATCAACCCCAGGACTTATTCTTTGTAAATTTAGTACTTATCGTATCAGTCTCTTTTGCCTAACTGCTAAATTTCAGGGATATAAACACACCAACATCGGTTGTCAAGTGATGATGGGGCGTCAGACACAGACACATAAATATTATATACATACATATAGGCATAGGAGTGGCTGTGTGGTAAGTAGCTTGCTTCCCAACCACATGGTTCCAGGTTCAATCCCATTGCGTGGCATCTCGGGCAAGTGTCTTTTACTATAGCCTCAGACCGACCAAAGCCTTGTGAGTGGATTTAGTAGGCGGAAACTGAAAAAAGCCCATCGCATATATATATATGTGTGTGTGTGTGTGTGTATGTTTGTGTGTCTGTGTTCGTCCCCTCACCATCACTTGACAACTGAATTTGGCGTGTTTATGTCCCTGTAACTTAGCAGTTCAGCAAAAGAGACCAATAGAATAAGTACTTGGCTTACAACGATTAAATCCTGGGGTTGATTTGTTTGATTAAAGGCAGTGCTCCAGCATGGCCACAGTCAAATGACTGAAACTAGATCAAATCACTATACACAACGGGCTTCTTTCAGTTTCCATTCACCAAATCCACTCACAAGGATTTGGTTGGCCCAAAGTTATAGTAGAAGTCACTTGTCCAACATGCCATGCAGTGGGACTGAACCCGGAACTATGTGGTTGGTAAGCAAGCTTCTTACCACACAGCCATGCTTGCGCCTGTATCATTTATCTTTTACTAGTTTTATTCATCTGACTACGGCCATGCTGGGGTACCACTTTGAGGAACTTTTGTGAAATGAATTAACCCCAGTACTTTTATCTTCCAGCCTGGTACTTATTCTGTCTGTCTCTTTTGCAAAACTGTTAAGTTACAGGGACATAAACAAACCAACACTGGTTGTCAAGTGTTGGTAGAAAACAAATAGATGCAAAGACACAAATACATGCACATATGCATATATCATCTTCGTTTAGTGTTCGCTTTCCATGCTAGCATGGGTTGGACGGTTCAACTGGGGTCTGGGAAGCCAGAAAGCTGCACCAGGCCCAGTCTGATCTGGCAATGTTTCTACAGCTGGACGCCCTTCCTAACGCCAATATATATATATATATATATATATATGATGGGCTTCTTTCAGTTTCCATCAACCAAATCCACTCACAAGGCTTTGGTGAGCCAGGGGTTATATTAAGAAGACACTTTTCCAAGGTGCAATTTTCTGATATCCCTTTTAAGATATTGAAACCATTTGGTGAAATTGAGCAACAGCCAGTCTTGGCTGCTATATCAATGTGTGTGTGTGTGTGTGTGTTTGTGAATCCGTGTGTAAGACAGTGTATTCAGCTGCAATCCTTTAAAAAGGTAAAACTTGATCACTCTATAGGGATATGAATGCCCTAAAAGCCCTTGAAAACAGTGCTCCAGCATGACTTGAAGCAGTAAAAGAATGCAGAGGGCTATCTGCATAAAATAGTGACCAGGTCAAGTCTCCCTCAAATTGTACGAGCCATAGATATGGCCAGTATGGAAAGCAGATTGAAAATGGTGAGCAGGAGGAAGATATCAGTTATACCATACAAAACATTGTGGTTTCAATGCCAAAAGTGGCTCTTGCCTGTTTTAACCGTTTAGCATTTAAAGCAAGCAAATCAAACCAAAATATATATATGTACATATTTGCATGTGTGTTCATCCCCCATCATCGCTTGATAGCTGATGCTGGTGTGTTTACATCTCCATAGCTTAGTGGTTCGGCAAAAGTGACCAATCGAATAAGTACTAGACTTACAAAGAATAAGCACTGAGGTTGATTTGTTCAACTAAAGGCAGTGCTCCAGCACAGCCACAGGAAAATGACCGAAATAAGTAAAAGAATAAATAAACTGGTTTTACTACCACAAAACAAAAAATAATTCAATTTTTTTTTCACACAATTCCTAATAATAATTAATTACGAGAATATAATAGGAATTTTTAAACATTGAACAGTTATGAGGGTTCACCCGGGCAAAATGGGAATGAAAGGAATTAATGGGTAAAATCAACTGAGTGCCAGTGCTTTAGACCAAAGTTTGGAGCTGAGCAAGCTTTTGAAATATCAACCAATAAAAACATATGTTAACCGTTTTGATACCAACCTGGCTGAAATCGCTTCTGGCCCCGAGTACAAATGTCTTGTTTTCATAAGTTTTGAATTAAAACCTTAGTCATAATTTATATTCCTAACACAAGCTTAATGATAACTAAGTTATTTTACTAAATTCTTTGTTATATTTAAAATTAATTGAAAGAAACACAGCATCTTAACAGAAATATGGTAATGAAAGGGTTAAAATATATAATAGAGAAACAATTCTTAACCCTTGTGATACCCACCTGGCTGAAACCACCTCTGGCTCTGTAGTACAAATGTCATTAACACAGAGCATCTCAAAATAAATACGGTAATGAAAGGGTTAAATTATCTTAGTGGTGCAGCCATGATTTATGATTTATCATGAGCAATATCTATATTAGTCTACTTTAGCCATTCAGCATTCAGATTTCTTTATCAGATGTATTGCTTATTGTTTTGAATTAATCATGCATGGCTGTATGATAAGAAGCTTGCTTACCAACCATATGGTCTCAGGTTCAGTCCAATTACGTGGCACCCTGTGCAAGTGTCTACCACTATAGCCTCGGCCCAACCAAAGCCTTCTGAGTGGATTTAGTAAATGGAAACTGAAAGGAGCTCATTGTATATATATATATATCATCATCATCGTTTAACGTCCGTTTTCCGCGCTAGCACGGGTTGGACGGTTTCGATCGGGGTCTGGGGAGCAAGGGACTGCCCCAGGCTCCAGTCTAGTCTGGCAGAGTTTCTACAGCTGGATGCCCTTCCTAACGCCAACCACTCCGCGAGTGTAGTGGGTGTGTTTTACGTGCCACCTGCACAGGTGCCAGAGGGGTCTGGCATCGGCCACGTTCGGATGGTGCTTTTTTTTATGTGGTGGGGGGGGGTGCAGAAATATAGGGGAGCACCAGTGGGGAGGGGTGGTTCAGAGAAATGATGACAGGTTCTAGGCAAGTAGAACGTAGGATATCAAGAGAGGGGTAATGCATGGTGAAATAGCGTATTGAAGAGGGGGGTTCGAAGAGTAGACACCTATTATGGTGGTGGGAGAAGCGACATCCGGTATGGATGGAGCAAAAATATAGAGATATCCAGTATTGGTGGTGGGGGTGGGAGGGCGGGTGCACCGCAAATACACGATGGTTGATGAATACACGAGAGGCGAGATGGGTAATGGATAAATTAGTTAAAATAATTAGATAGATATAGAAATTAGTTAAAAATAGTTAGATAGATAAGAACGCATGTATGATTGATGGGGAAGTGAAATAATAAATAAGCATTCAACTTATCTGTTAGATGAATGAATGAATGAAAGAGCAGAAGTTTGGGGCTGCGTTTTTTTTTTTTTTTAAATAAAGATTGTCCGGAGGAAGAAGGCGCGAATACACGATGGTTGATGAATACACGAGAGGGGAGATGGGTAATGGATAATGTGTGTGTGTTTGTTTGTCCCTCCTGCCACTGCTTGACAATAGGTGTTGGTCTGTTTATGTCCCCATAACTTAGCAGTTTGGCAAGAGAAATTGATACAATAAGTCCTGGAATTGATTTTGACTAAAAAAACGAAAAAAACCTATAAAGTGGTGCTCCAGCATGATCAAGTCACATGACTGACACAAGTAAAAGAATAGAAGAATGCATTATCTTGTAGCTTCAAGATTTCAATGGCATGTTTGTATATTTTTAGAATGACATTGTAAAATAGGTGTGAAAGGATAGATCTGGTCAGTTTTAACAAAGCAGGTAGAATATTTGGGCCAGATATGGCTGCCTTAGGACACAATAAACTAGAGCAGCCCAAGAAAAACATTAAAAATTCTTTAATGGAAGGAAAACAGATTGTTAGAATACATAACCTCTAATGACAAAACCTTTCAGAATAGCATTTATAGCAGAAAAAAAAGACAATCAAATTCTTTGAAAAACATCTCAACTTTATTTATGAATTTCTCTTTTTATTTAAATCAGCATCAAAAATCGGGGAGGAGGGGAATCACATTGGAAGGAATTTGAGGGGAAGGGAAAAGACAAAAAAAAAAAAAAAACTCTTTTTTCTAACTCAGCAGTGCCAAGGAACAATTGTAGATAAACAAATTAGACAAAATTGAATTGTACCCAGCTAGAAAATCTGTATGCCACATCAATTTATGAAAATTCAGTGGAAGCTATAATATATATCTTACATTTTAATTTTATTTTCTTATAAAAATTATGGTGAAGCAACTGTCTCTTTCCACTGTTTCACAGGAATGTTATATAAGTATAGTGTCATGGTAAACTTTAGGATTTGCCATTCATTGGAATATTTACAGACATAATACTCAATCAATCAATGCAGAAGAAACCAAATTTGTTTTGTTTTTTTTTAACTTTTTCAAATTTTGGTAGGTTATTTATTTAAAAGCGGGTTAAATGCCCTGCTTCCTATGATTTGATATGTCAATTTATTATTTTTTTTTAGTTTGTTTTTAATTAAAACATCTTACAAAGATCAATCTTCCAACAAAAGAGAAAAAAATAAAACATTATATACACACATACATACATACATACAAACCGACATTACTGTCAGATATCTTTGCCCCAAAGAAATACACCAGCCATAATTTTATATATATATATATACATACATATATATACATACATATATATATATATATACATATATACACATACATATGTACATTTATTACATGTAGAGAGGCTAATGTTTTATATTCATTTCTAACTTTGGCACAAAGCCACAAATTTGTTGGGAAGGGGTATATATATATATATAGTTGATTGGATCAACTCCCAGTAAATTACTGGTACTTATTTTATCAATCCCAGGGGGAATGAAAGGCAAAGTTAGCCCTAGCTGGAGTTGGACTCTGAACATAAAGGGGATGTGACACAACACTCCACACAGTATTTCGTCCAACACTCCTGTATTTCTGCCATTCAACTGCTCTGATGTTTCATTCTATTGACAGAAGGTAATAAAGCTCTCACTAATTTTTGATTGATGAATATCTATAAAAAGATATGAAACCATTATTATTTTGTGTTTTTCTTTCCTCACAGTGAATCTACACTCAAAATCTGTTTCTCAATTCTTTATCAGAAAACTGTTTGCAATTATAGTGACTCTCCTAAAACTGTGTTAAAAAATGAATGAAACAAATTGTAGCCAAAGTCAAAAATTCAAATGATTTACTTATTTTTAAAGATATTTGGGTTCAGGGGAAATGAAGAAACATAAAAAAAGAAAAGAAAAGACTTTTCAGATCTGGAAATAAATAAATAAAATGAAGATTTGTAAAAGAAAAAGTAAAAAAAAAAACATAAAATAAAGAGAAAGGAAAAGAAACTGAAGAACCATTTAGATTGTTCTAGATACAAGTAAAATGTTGCCAAATGAAGTAATGCAAAAATAACAAGTGATCCCAGTATTTTTGCTCTCTTCAATTATTTTCTGGAAGACTTACAAATAGGAACACAAGTCATATCAAACTGCATTTTATTGTTTTGTAATTCTTGGGTAAACTTCAGCAGGAGAAAAGTTTGTTTTTAATAATGAGCACAGTAAGTCTGATAAGGATGCATCAACATAGGTTTTACTACATTCTGTATCAAATGAAAAAAAAAAAAAGACTAGAAAAGCAACATTTTTTAACACATACACACAAACACCAATAGTTGACAAGGAGCCATGAACCTACACCATACCTCTCTTAACAGCAAAACCTGAAGGGAAGAAAATTACAATGATTTTAACTGAATTCTAGTCTAGAATAATGAACAAATTAAATAAAACAAGAGTAAAAAAAAAAAAAAGCTTATTTAATTTTAAAGTAGTGAGAAATAGATTAAATAGGATTCCCTTTTTAGAAACATACAATCTGCAAACAGTAAATAAGTCTTATTAAAATAAAAATAAAAATGTTAAGCAGTGTGAAGTTAACAGACAATCTTAGTATTTATGTATGACTTGTGAAAATAAAAACAATCACATTTGTGAATGAATGTTATTCTTTAAAGGAAGAGTGTGGATAGAAGCTTATGTTAGAGGAGCAGAATTTAATTTAAAAAATAATAAAATACACAATTTGTTTAAACATAATTATATATAAATGTTCTTTAAAATATTTTACAACACTTTAAAAACAAAATATATATATTTTTTATTACAGTTTATTGGAGCATTGTTATAATTTTGCTTTATTTATTTTTGTTTTTTATAAGCATCAATTTTATGAAGAAAAGAGTTCTTTGAGAACAAGAAGGACTGATAAAAGAATCATAATTTAACTGCTTGATTTAGGTTTGATATATGCAGAAAAGTAATATCATGTCCTTATTAGTAGAAAAATATAGTATACATTTTTATGAAATGTGTACTGGGCAGAATCATTTAACATGCACATATAACGTATATTAGCTTGCCTGAGTACTTAACAGCAACTAATAGAACTATATATATATAAATTTTTATATATATATATATATGATGATGCACACATTCACATATATGTGTGCTTAAGAAGGCCAAATATGCTTTACTTTATAGCAACCATTCATGTTTGAGATTGTAGACGGCATTTAAGAAAACTGCTGTCTAACAAGAGTTTACTCAAACACTGGCTGTCGAACACAAAGTGTGTCTTCTCTCTGTCTCTTCTTCTGCTTTTGCCCTCCTTCTTGGAATTTAATTTTACCACCCTCACCTCAACCCATACAATACAGTTTCTCCCCACTTTTCCCCAGCCATACAATCTCCTGGATTCTGTACCAAACACATTTGCTGAATCTTGTCCCTGCTCTAATATTACATACCAGTGGAGCTCCCTCTCTGCTCGAGCTTTTCCAATTCCTCTCCCTGCACTAGAACTATATACCTCTCGAATTCTCTCTCAACCTGAATGCTAAATGTACAAATACCACCAGCCTGTCTTTCAGCCTGAGACAGTCTATAACAACTATAGGTACTCATCTTGCTTTTTATATTAATAATAAAACTTGCAACTATAATTAGATGTACAGATATATACACAAATATACATACACATGCACACATCATAATAGTAGTATAGTAGTAGTACTAATAAAAACCATTGTTTCTTAGAGGCACAAAGCCACAAATTTTAAGGGAAGGGGTTACTTGATTAAACTGATTCCAGTATTTGTCTGGTATTTTATTTAATCAAACCTGGAAAGACGAAAAGCAAAGTCAAACAAAGAATATAAATGAACCTGACACAAAACATTTTTGTTTGCTGCCTAACCAAATTTATCATTTGCTGTCTTTAAAAACATTAATAATAATAATAATTTAAACATCTAAATTTACCTGTGAATAGCTCTTTAAAATACGAAAAAAAATAAAACCAACAAAACAAATTAATTTTGTTTTATCTCCAAGCTGACTCAAAATGAATGCTTGATTTCAAGTTAATAAACTCATATTTATACATTAGAATGCTAATTTTCCCTGTCAACACAAACATATATTCCAAAATGTCAATGGTAGTGTGTTGTAATTTAAAGCTATTCTAAAACAATCCCTTAAAATATGGTTTTCTAACTTGGTCCCAAAACCAAATTATTGTTGATGAAAGGGTTTGATATTTAGTTTACTATCCTTGACCAGCATTACTGCCCCTTATTTCTTTATAATAAAAGGTCTCCTTTTCATATTTCCAGCATTGTCAATGTAGGTTTAATATGAAAATTAATGTCACCAGTTATTCATTATTTACGTTTAAATTGTGCTTTCCTACTTTTCATGGGCAATAGAAAAACAAATAACAATTTATACATACATGTATACACAAACATACATGTTTATATTTTTGAAGAAATGTCCCTGGTGGTAAGAGAATCTATATCTTCTAAGAGACATATGTTTGATGCCAACCAGTTACTCTCTTACAGTCATTTGTGCTTGCATCCACACTTAATTGGTAATATAAACATTATTTGTTCGGTCCAAGATAAATCCTTAAAAGAAAAAAAAGAAAAGAAAAGAAAGAAGACCAATACACTCACATACACAAATATATACATACATTTCTACTATGGCAAGAAGCTAGAGAAATGTGTTAAGACGAATGTGACTATATCTGTATTTAAAACATATTTGTTTAATAATAATGTCTAATTCTAAGTCATTTAAAAGAAAAAAAGAAAAGATTTTAAAAAAAGGGAAAACCAAAATCTAGTTCTCTAGTGCTCTGTCAGACATTGATAAAAACAAAGCAGACTATGGAGACCGTCTGGATTCTTGAGTTTTCCGTCCTTCGTTGCTTGTACAACTTATAAAATCAGCATTGCATGAAGCTCATAATGCTCTGCAGCAGGTTATTGCAAACCAAAGACAATGTTGCTTTGCAGGTACCAAAGTAGCATATTACCATCTGGAAATCTCTCTTCATTGAACTCAATTACTCAATATCAGTTTAAGATAAGAAAAGAAAAAAAAGGAATCTTTCTGCCCACAAAAAAAAAGAAAGAAGGAAAGAAAGAAAGAAAAAGTATAGAGTCACAGGAATATAAAAACGGTGCAGAATTTCATGACTATAAGTATGTTGGGATGTGAAATAAGTTATCACAAATGAAGTTGACTAGTTATAAAGAAAACCCCTAAAGACATGTTCATAGACACAGAAAAAAAAAAAACCTTGGATATCTTACACTTGGGTCCCAAATTAATAATAAATGGATTAAAAACAAAAGTATTGAGCTAATAGATAAAACATTATTTCATAGGATTGTATAACCAATGATATTTTCTAGTTAAAATGTTTTATAATAAATAACAGAATGCTTAAAAACTATTTTGAAAAATAAGTCATGAAGTGTCATTGTGTATTTTTCTGTTAAACCAACATGATGAACAGAATTTTAGTAAATCTTTGGTCCGTTCCCAATCCCTTCTAAAGACCAGCTTGCAGAAACATTCTTCAAATGTAAGTAAAAATGATGATGATGATGGTTGTTGTTGTGATTGATGGTGGTGATGATATCAGCAGAAGCATGTATTTAGTGTCAAATGATTTTAGTAAATGAGATAAAGAGACAATATGAGATTGAGGTAATTAAATTAGAAAAGCTGGTAATTCTGAGAAAAAGAAATTTTGTTTGCAACCCTGAATAACAAGCATGGAATGGAAAACAAAATCCATCGTATAGTTTACATGAATTAGATATGTTTGTGGAGATGGGATAAAAATAAAAATACATTCATACTCTAATAAGCCAAAAGACCACATCACCAGAATGAGAATATTTAAAATAATCTAATGAGAAGCAAGTATAGAATCAGGATAAAATATTAAAATCTCATTTAACAAGCAAGAGAAAAGAGAGAATGGAGGTGGTGGTTCAAGACAGAGTCCACTCTCTCATATTTGCTTTGATCTGTAGGTTATGTTGTTGCATGCCAAACAGCACAAAGGGAATATTTCAATGCTGATGCACTTTAAATAACAGCATTTATCCATCACCTCAAAGAGGGGAATTTAGCACCGGCATTTCTAATATCAAGGAACCGAAGAAGTGGGTGTTGAAGTGGGGGAGATGTAGAACGGTCAAAGAGACAGGTTTTTAGAGAGTAGGGAGGAAATAAGATATAGCTTAGAATGCATTGATTAGATCGTGTTCATAATATGCAATCAACCACATAATGCCAGAACCAAACAGCAATCCTAAACATTGGATGAACAAATGTAGAAAAGGATGCTCTCCTTCCCGAGTTTCAACAGAAGAAATTTCAGGCAACTGCAATGAAAACAAAGAAAAATAAGTGTAAGAAACAATAAAGATGAAAATAATGTCAAATAATTTTATATAATTTTTTTTAATGCATTTGTACACTAGCCTACACCACCACTACTACTATCATTTGAAATGGTTTGGTAAATTTACATGAATTGTTAGGGAAAACATTTTACAAGCAGGCATCTTTCACTAACATCAATCACCATAATATGAAGCTGGGATGCCAGATGCAGGACTTCAACTAATGAGAAACTATCTCAGGAAAAAAAGCAAAAGCATTTGAGCTTCTTAATTCGGTTGATAAGATGATACAGAGCAGGACAAAGTAACATTAATTCGGCCTTGCTTAGACCATAAATACAGCAGTATGAATGGAATGAAATATTGGTCCCAAATTCTGGCACCAGTCCAGCAATTATTCATGTGGTGGGAAGCAAGGTGATTTACAAGAACTCCTGTGTTCAACAGGTATTTATTTTATTGACCCAAAACAGATGAAAGGCAAAGTTGACCCCAACATCATTTGAACTCAGAACATCAAGTTCTAAAAAATGCTACTAAGCAGTTTACCTGGTATGGTGGGATGAAATATTAATAAGAATTTCAATTTTACTTAACAGAAGATTAAGGAGATTATCAATAGTTTTAAATTTAATGTTCATTTGTATGTCCTATACAATAAGGAAATGTCCTATATAATAGGACAAGTGTATTTGTGCCTTCAACAATTATGGGAAATGTTTATCTTTTTTTTTTCTAGTTTAATATTTGCGTTAAGAGAATAAAACTGAAAATTTAGACAATGTAGAAGAATGAGAATAATGTAACTAAGGAAGACAGACAACTCCAGGGAAATTGGAGTTGTCTCCTTTTGCATCAAGCAAATTATAGTGGATTATTATTATTATTATTATTATTACGTTGGTGCATAATTATTGTGGGTTTTTTTCAATAAATTTTATTTAACAAAAACAATAACAACATTTAATAAAAACATCTTTAAATGATTATTCCGACCAGCTGCCAAGCAGTAATTGAAGTAGATGGTGAATCTGCTCTGGAATAATCATTTAAAGATGTTTTTGTTAAACGTTATTATTTTCGTTGAATAAAATTTATTGAAGCCGCAATAATTATGCACCAACCTAATATTATTATTACATAGTTCCCCTTTGACATGGATGACTGCATAGTGTAGTTGGCTGACAGATAACCCTAAGCACCATACTAATTAGGCTGGTGTCACTTAAAAAGCTGCTGGTACATTCTGCAAAATGGTTAGCATTAGGAAGGACATCTGGTCAAAGAATCCATGGTCAAACAGACAAATTGAGCCTGGTGGAGTTCTCTAGCTTGCCAGCTCTGGTCAAATAGTCCAACCCATACCAGCATGGAAAACAGACTTTAAATGATGATGATGATGATGGAGAGGTATTCATTAGCATTACAACATACTCATTCCACAAACCATGTAGAGTATGAAGAAAATCTAGCTGATCCCCTGCTCTCCATCATGAAGCTGGAGTGGCAGTAGAAAGCTACTGGTTCCCGAGACGCAGGATCACGGGTGCTGCTTGATCAGAGTTGACCTAATGTTAAACAACAGCAAATCACAACTGAGAGGGGCTTTTGCTGATGCAGCTCTAATGTAAGCTAATCTTTTTCAAAATGATGAAAGATCAATAGGACTGGGGTTCTGAAATATGAAACAGATGTGGCCATTACCAGTGCTGGTGGTACGCAATAAGCATCATTCATTCATGGGACGCTGCCAGAGTTACCTAACTGGCTCCCCGTGCTGGTGACGTAAAAAGCACCATCCGAATGTGGTTGATGCCAGTCCCTCTGCTCCAAGTGGCTCCTGTGCCAGTGACACGTAAAAAGCACCATCCGAACATGGCTGATGTCAGTACCACCTGACTTGCTCACATGCTGGTGGCACATAAAAAACACCCACTACATTCTTGGTGTGGTTGGCGTTAGGAAGGGCTTCCAGCTGTAGAAACCTTGCCAGATCAGATTGGAGCCTGGTGTGGCCTCCTGGCTTGCCAGTCTCCAGTCAAACTGTCAAACCTATGCTAGCATGAAAAACGGATGTTAAACAATGATGATGGTGATAAGGAAAAAAAATATCTAGCCAAGGATAAACTAAATACAGCCAATGAAAGCCAATGGAATACTTGTAAATGTATAATGATGTTGCAATTTACAACAGTGAATGATATTACACTGCAAATATAAAACTAGGTGAACTCAGCCATTAAGATTTAACAGTTTAGCAATCACATTATAGTCATATGTAATTCTTATTTATTCTCATTGATTCAAATTAATCCTGCATTATCTAACAGGTTTCAGATTTCTTTTAGAATGACATTGCAAAGTAGGAGTGAGAGGCTGGATTTAGCCAGTTTGAACATAAAACAAGTAGACTATTTGGGCTTGATATGCCCAGTTTAACCCTTTCATTACCAACCCAGCTGAAACTGGCTCTGAGTACAAATATCTTGTTTTCATAAGTTTTGAATTAAAATCTTCCACCAAACCTTAGTCACAATTTATGTTCCTAACACTAGCTTAATGATAACCAAATTATTTTACTAAATTCTTCGTTGTATTTAAAATTAATTGAAAGAAACACAGATCATCTCAACAGAAATATGGTAAGAAAAGGGTTAAAATATATAATAGAGAAACAATTTTTAAGTGCTGAAGGGTTAAATCTGCTGTTCATAGCTATGATACAATTGAGGAAAATGTGAACTTGTAGCATCTCAGATCATTGTCCAGCAATGCATCAAATCAACCATTTGTGTTCTAATCTAATATAGTTTCTCACCCTACATAAGAGAGTAAATACAATGGTTGAAATAAAATATTGAAATGAACTTCAAATAATGTACTTACCATGTCAACTAAAGCAATATAAAGAAACATGCCTCCAACAGCTGCAAAAATCCAAACTGTGACTGAATTTATATTACCAAGTAACACTCCAATTATCATTCCAAAAAGGCAGAGCACAGAAGAAATAATGTTGTAGGTTATGGCTTTACGAAGACTCATGCCAGCCCTCAGTAATACTGCAAAATCTCCTGCAAAACAGTAAACAGCATTAAGTTTAATAAATTACATAATATTTGGCCTCATTTTGTTTGTTGTTAACACAACGTTTCAGGTGATATACCCTCCAGCCTTTATCAAATGTCTTGGTGAAATTCTGAACCTGGGCTTCTCATTCCTTAAGTATTTTCTGATATTATTATTATTATTATTCAGGTCAAAGAGTACAAATGCAAATACAAGCGGACAAAATGGGGTGCCTGCAAAAGATCTCTGGAGCAACAATTATTTCATAGGGGTTCACAGCCTGGAGATCAGGAACCCTTTCAGACTGAGCTGTTACTTCTCCATATTGAGAGGTTACGGCTTTGGTATGACAGACATGATTAGAATATCACAGGAAAGAATTGCAAGATGGATTCTTCAAGTGGCGCCAATGGTGGGCAGCTTCTTTTGGCTGTGATGGTCAGTTCTGTTGTTGTTTCAAAGGTTTCTGTTACTTCTGCTGTATTTATTAGTATTATAGTTGCCGGTGTTGTTGTTGTTATTGTACTTGATGTAGTTGGGATCAGAGCAGTTGTTTCTGAGCAGAAGGCCCTTAGATGGTTGGCAGCACATCAGAGGTACCACAAACCGACACATCTACAAATAGCTTGATCAAATCATGGCTACTTCCACACCTTTCCTGACTCACTTGGTTTAGGATTTCTCTTAGTATCCCTGATCAGTTCTCCTGCTGTAACTTATCTACTGCTCCAGGATAGGGGACTTACTTCCACCAGATGTTTTTTCCTGGCAACATCACCACCACCTTCAACTTTGTTGTCCCGTCCTTATATGAAAGAATGAGGATAAAGTCCTCGTTCTTTACTAGAGAGACAACATACACATCATACTTTTTACTGGTTGATGTCCCTCTTTCTGTGATGTTAGGAGAATCAAGTATTATAGAGTGTGGCAGATAAGATAGCCAAACAGACAAGTGGGAGCCAGTAGCTAAGACTGGCAGTCATGTTTGTAGACAGCCAAATTCAGAAAGATCATAAAGACAGAGAGAAGAGATAGAATATGAAAGAGGAGATGGAATGAAAGATATGAGAGAGAGAGAGAGAGAGAGAGAGAGAGAGAGAGAGAGAGAGAGAGAGAGAGAGAGAGAGAGAGAGATGGGATAGCAGAGTGGTTAGGAAGACATTGGAAAATAAACAGAAAGAATGGAGGCAGAAGAACTAAAGGAAAATATGCACACAAAACATAGTGGAAAAGAAAGAACAATGAAATATGTGAGTAAAAGAAACTAATAAAGGATTGTGAGTAGAAATAAAAAAGAATAACTGAAAGAAAGCAAAATGAAACAAGAAAAAAATGGGAGCAATGTTTGAAGTAAAAGCAATATTTCTGAAAGGAGGTCAAAATAATTCTTATTATTTTTAACAAGAACTACATTAGTAAAGACAACAAGTAGCAAGATTTCTGGATCTTTTCCTTTTGAACGGCAGTTTTCAACACAATTTCTAGTTAACTAAAGTGGAAATATCTTACAAACTATAGAATTTTCTCAATAAAGTCAAGAAAAAGTGATGTTTTATAAACACATTCTACCAGTATATGAAGTTTAAAAGTGTTTAGTTAACTAGAAATTGTGTTGACATATGCCGTTCAAAAGGAAAAGATCCAGATTTCTGTGAGATAAGGAAAGTTTCTTTACAAACAATTTCATTTTGTTTTCTAAGTGAAGGTTTTTTAAAGTTAATTTCCATCACTAAGATATAACAAACTTATAAATTTTCAAAAAATTCAAATGGCTGAGCTGAAGGTAGATTACTAGTCCATATGTAAATAGATGCAATAAGAGAGTACAGTATGATGATAAAAAGAAATTTGCTTATATAATCGACACAGTTTGTCAGCCTACACTACTGAGCTTAAATACCCTCATGGCTACAATTTAAAGAGAAATGGAATCTTTGTATTTGACTTCGTCTAGCTATAGTATATGAAAATGAAAACTCCATTAGTTTTCTTGGGTCTTGGGAAAACCTGCCTGTCATTTTAAAGTACATTTTATTAAACGAGACCCACCAATATGTAATATCTGGGGGTTTTTTCTTTCTACAAAGCAGGCATTCAAACAACCTAGTAAAATGAAGTCTCAGTGAATCAAAAATAATTAAACTTAGATTTCTTAACTTAAAAGTGACACTACATTAAGATAATCTTATCTTTCGGGTATTTTCATTATTTCAATATCGTAATAGCTTAAATGCTTGAACAGTAAATGTTCAGTAGTCAAGAAATAATGGAAAAGGAAAAGTCCTAGCAGCACAGAGGTTTACAAAACTCTAGGTAAAAGTACTGTAGGAACAAATGGAAAGAAATTGCCATTGCATATTAGAAAAGAAACACATCAAAAACTGTTTCGTTTTGTACCTGAAAACAATGGATGATCCAGAATAGTTGTAAGACTAACACATTAAATATTTGTGTGCAAATATATCAAAACCAGAATTGGTACAAACCTATTTCATGAGGTAGTTCATGACAAAGTACAGCTATGGCCGTGCTGCATCCTACTGTTGTACTGAAACCAAAAGCGGCCCCAATTGCTAGACCGTCACACAAGTTATGGATACCGTCACCAATAACAACAATCCAAGCCATTGCAGGAATATTGTGGCCATCTGCATCAATGCAGGGGACATGAGAATGACCATGTTGCTGGTAAAAACTAGAGGTATTTTGGTTATTCGGACCATGTGATGGGGACATCATTGTTGTGTGCTCTTCATCTGACTGCTGAACCTGCTGTTGGTTACATTCTATCATATCAGCATGGCTATCTTCAGCCAAGTCTTTTAATGCTGCAAATAAAGGAAAAGAGAGAGAAAAATAAATCAACAGACTACAACATATTTTGTCCAACAGATTTTCTTAGAGCTTGAAATGGTTTTTGTTTAATGAAAGAAAATATAAATGTAGACAGAGTTAACAAAAAAAAAAAATTTTTAACTGAGGTAAAATAATCAGGTTATTTTAAAATTAATCAAGTGACTTTTTTTAAGCCAAATCAATGCCATTGTGAAACAGAATCACTGAATTATGTTGAGGTTATAAAATATTAGCTAACATGTTATATAAACTGTCGTTTCAGACAAGGTTGGAAAGAAAACTATAACAGAGACAGGTTCAAGATTCCATGAAAAAATACTTTTGCAAGAAAGCTTCGTAAAAACATCATTTAGAAAATAATTTCAAAAAGCTTTTGTATACTTTGAAATCTAAACAAAAGCATTTCTCAACCATTCACGACCAGATGTTTACAAGACAGTTCCATACAAACTATAGTAAATCAATAGTCTTTTGTTACAAAAGGTTTGTCCTCATTATTATTTTTCTTAAAAAAGCATTTATTTTAAGGGAAGTGGTTCATAAAAATGTTGCTAAATAATACATCATTATTTAGTATTGCTCAGTCAACACATATGGCTAAGCACCTTTAGTATAGAACCTTGGCAAGTTCAACTTAGCTTTTTTTATTCTTCCAAAACCAATAAAATGTATTTGTTAGTTGTTGAGTCTTTCTGTTCAGGTGTTTGCCTTATGCTGCGTAAACATGTGGCAAATACCTGAGCGTATGAAGATACCTTTTAAGCTTAAACAAGCAGCATGTCATGTAAGTTCCAGGTGTGACTATCTGAAAATGACAGTAAATATATGTTACCTGAAAATCTGCAGCTAAAAGTAGATGGTCTCCATTTTAAAGATGGCAGTATTTTGCCAAAATAAAGTTGGTCTTTTACATTAAGTAGCAGAGAATGACTATACAGACTCTCCTTCACTAGCCAATAAGTACCTGAAGAATTTCTAGGATGTCTTCTGTTTGCAATCAAAATTGGCCTTATACTTGATATTTTTGTGACCATATTTCTAACAAACTTACATAATGCCTTTGTATTTTAATTTTATTAATGATAAATAAGAATTATGAAAAGCTTAAGGAAATAACTAACATACAACATAATGAAATCCAACATTTTTCATGTAACATGATGTTAGTCCAAGATTTCAAAATTTGAACACTTCTAATAGAGGTAGTTATGGGCAGGTTGGTGTTGAAAGGCTTCAGAAAGCAATCATTACATAATACAATTTACAACTGTAAAAGAGCACACATACCTCTGTTAGGGTGTACCATCATAACAACATCTTCACAAGATTGATAGTGTGAACTGCGGCTACGATGAGAGCTTAATTTGTTTCCAATACTAGAGTCTCCTTCTGAAATAGTTGAAACATGGGAGCAGTTTCGCTTCTTCTTCTGAAAGTAAAACAATTCATATTATTTATTGATTTATTTGATTTTATACTTTGATTTTCTACTTTAAAAATTCTTTAATCAAAACCACTAAAGTTCTTATGGGTTCCTAAAAGGCCAATACCCCAGGCTCTGTTTCCATGGTATTTGTTTCTACTCTAGGCACAAGGCCCGAAATTTTGAGGGAAGGGGCCAGTTGATTAGATTGACCCCAGTACGCAACTGGTACTTAATTTATTGACCCCCAAAAGGATGAAAGGCAAAGTCGACCTTGATGGAATTGAACTCAGAATGTAAAGACAAACGAAATACCACTAAGTATTTCACCCGGCGTGCTAACATTTCTGCCAGCTTGCTGCCTTCCTTGGTATTAAACACTTAAAGGTATCTGCGGAACTAGTATGATCATTGCATATGATTTTCAGAGATATGCATTTTCATCCTCAAATTAGGTGAACAGAAGTAGAGAACAAGCCCACTACACGCTGACAGTTCACCATAGAGGCTACCAACTTCATCTTGTAAAATATTCTGTTGCAGAAATGGTGACAAATGCAAAGCAAATGGTTACAGTCAAATGTTCCACAAAAAATAAATTAAGAGAACAAACAATTTAATAGATATTCAAAAAACATAATGCTAATGTTAGTTTGTGTGTGTGTGCATGTGGATATATACATATATATATATATAGGGTAGCCCAAAAGTAGGTATACAGTTATTCAACTGTCTTTTTCGCATACATATATTAACAATTTAGGTCTTGATTATAAAAAAAAATATGAAACCATTATTCTATGCTAATTTAGTTAATATTGTTAACCTCCCTTTTCAGTTTGCAAGATAGAAATTTAAATGTAATAAAATGTTTTAAAAGAAATTTAAAGTGCCTACGCAATAAATGTAAACCTACTTTTGGGCCACCCTGTATATATATATATATATATATATATATATGTATGTATGATCATTGTTTAACATCTGCCTTCCATGCTGGCATGGGTGGAACCGTTTGACAGGAGTTAGCCAGGCAGAAGCCTGCACCAGACTCCAGTCTGATTTGGCATGGTTTTCTACGGCTGGATGCCCTTCCTAACACCAACTGCTCAGAGTGTAATAATGGATACTTTTACGTAACACTGGCATGGGTGCCAATTTGTGTGACACCGGTACCTGACACGACTGTGATTTTGCTTGGCTTGATGGGTCTTCTTCTCAAGCATGACAATGCCATTGGTCATTGACTCCAAGAGGCCCAACACTTGAAAGGAACTCAGCCACTTTGCCTCTATGAGGGCCAACACTCTCATACACACACACACACACACACACATATATATACACACACACACACACACACACATACATACACACACATATATACACACACACACATACATATATATAAATAGCTAAAACACTGCCAGCTATTTCTCCCACCCCACTCCCCTTAGCCAATCTTTACACCAGCATCTTACACTGTATCAAGTGTCGCAATGGATAGTGTAGATGTATAGAAAATAAAAAGATGTGATAATAGACAGCCAATCTTTACACCAGCATCTTACACTGTATCAAGTGTCGCAATGGATAGTGTAGATGTATAGAAAATAAAAAGATGTGATAATAGACATACTACACAAACTAACAGGAAAATGCCAAGAAAGTGAAGTTTTTTGCAGACATATAGATTTGTATATACACAGAAATGAGAAACGAGGACAAATTTACCTTATTTCTTTTTTCAGTACGCATTAATGTAACAATTGTCATAACTCTTTCCATAATGAAAAAAACAACAATTCCAAGCAATCCAACCATTCCTTTTAAAATGGAACTTCTATCATGAGGAACAGAATGAGAGTCGTCACACTGACTATGATCATGGTTATTTACGAAAGCCTGAATAGAGTTTTAAAGAAAATGTAAATTATCACGAGTATGAACATAAAATGATAATGAGAACAAATGGACATAAATAAAACACACAATGCCCACCAAGCCTCTAAACTTCCCTTGTTAGTTTTATTTCTAATATGTTTATAAACAGAGATTTGGCATGAAAGTAGAGGGCAGTCTTCTTACATCAACACAAAAGAGTGAAGGGAGTGACAAATTTTCTTTCTTTGACATACTATGCTTTAATTACGATGTGAAAAGTGAACAGTTAAGCCAAACCTCCAGGAACTGTCATCAACAAGTAATTAAATGGTTATGGGATGGATGAAAATACAAAGTTCATCATCATCTAATGTCTATGTTCCATACTGGCATGGGTTGGATGGCTTGAGAGGAACTGGCAAGGTCAGGAGGCACACCAGGTTCCATTGTCTGTTTTGGTTTGATTTCTACAACTGGATGCCCTTCATAATGCCAATCATTTTACAGAGTGCTTTTTACGTGGCCCCTACACCAAAGCCTTTTAAATTTGAATGTTCATATCTGAATAGGTTCTTCTCAAGAAGAACTGATCATTGCTTTTCATAAATGTTGTCATCATCAGTTGATTACCTGACACTGTAGCATTTTCACCGTAAGGCTGTTTAAAAAGCCTAAAAGTATGCTTATTGCTTGCTAAAAATGACAAGATTTCTTGTAAAAGGAAAGCTATGCCTTGTCTTTTAGCATGAAGCATATAAAAATTTAATCACTATCTTCAGACCATGCAAAACGGTTGTCATAAATACCCCACTCTAACAGGATAAAAAAAAAAAGATTAGAATAATTCAAAAATCAGTAAATAAAACAATGCTGATGGTACTTCATGATCTGCACAGAAATGCATACATTTCATCATCATCATCGTTTAACGTCCGTTCTCCATGCTAGCATGGATTGGACGGTTCGACCGGGGATCTGGGAAACCAGAAGGCTGCAATATATATTTACAAGAATTATTGTCCCAAGAGCAGTTCATGATCACTTCATATACATTTTATGTTTGTATGGTAAAGATAAATTCCCTGGACAATTTAGATTTGCTTCAAGATAAGCTGTAGCTATTAAAAACTAACCTAAGAGAAAAATTTTGAAAACATTAAATCTTGATTTTTCTCTAACATGTTAGAAACAATTAAAATGACAAATAACAATGAGAGACTAGAATTATACATACATGAGGTAGTAGGTGAAGAAGTGCATCACCGGAGAGTGCTCCAATAGCGACTGCTACTAACCACTGAAGCAGATGGTTATAAAACACTCTCTGCATAAATGGAATTAAACAAACACCAAATAACCCAACAGAGCTGATACCAAGTACTGCTAAGAAACTCCACAGCCAGACTGAAATAAAACAAAACAAAAGTTAAAACAATAACATGTATGAAAATAATCAATGTGTCACTAATCGTATCAAATATTGAAATAATATGCGAAAGGGTACTACCTTCATAAGGTATATTGGAAACAGTTCGTGTTGGACATGTAGTGTTGTGTTCATGACTAGCGTCCATGTGTCCCGTGTGTTCATGATTATGGTCATCATGATTATGTTGATGATTGTGTTCACTATCGTTATGATGGTTACAGGCTTTGCTATCAAGCTGCTGAAGGAAAGCTGGGCATAGACTGATAAACTGTTCTGAAGTCAATTTATTGGTGTTAGTGAAATGGAAAATAGACAGGTAGTCGGTCAACGACATACACTACAAAAAAAAAAAAAATTAAATTAAGTTAGATTTCAAAAAGTTTAAAAAGCAATATATAGAAGTAAAATGTGAAAAGAGAAAATAAACAAAGGGAAGCAATTAAAAAAAAAAATCACCATCCTCACCAAAAGTGATGATTATCTCTCTTGAATATTTGGTATCTTTTTAAATATTGTCTGCTGTTTCGTCCTTACCAGTCGCGGGTCCTATATAGGAACTGCAGCCCCCCCCCTCCATTTCCACTCAATATTATCGATAACGCTCAATATGACGAGTCCTTTTTTTCTTTAATGCTTTCTTTATACTTGTACATTATATAATCCTTAAGCTTAATGCCAGTAGCCATTCCCTAGTTTATGAAAAGAAATACAAAAATCCTTGTATAGAGCTATGCACTTCACAATTCCAGTGACGCAGTGTTTGGCTGTTGTGTGCACGCTCACATGTTCTAGATAGGAAGCTTCACACTAGGGACAGAGAGCACTACATGAATGACAGTGCCAGGTGTTTCTTTTTGACTCTGCATGTGTTGTGCTGAGAAACGTGTTTATATTCTTGAATGTGATAAAGTGTAGAATTAGATTATTATCCTGCTTCAGACTGCAGTGTTGCAGCTAGGATTTGAAAAATAGGGCACATTTCCCCAGCTTATTTCGTGATTTAGGAGGGATTTTTGAAAACAAGGGGGAATTCAGTGGTGTTCAGTGAACAAATTAAATACATTACCCGGCAGTGGCAAGTTTATGTATAAATTTTCTTTTTATATGTTTGTTTCCTTTTACACAATATTAAAACAATGGCTAGAAATTTTCTGAAGCAGCACCCCACTCCACTAATTTTATCAACAAGCTGCCACTGGTCCCTACATAATTTACTCTACAATTTTGATTTACTAGAAATAACAGTCAAATTGCAGCTCAAACCACATCACACTGCCTTAAAAATGGAAGAACACATTGGATAATGTAGTTCTGGGTATGCTATACTTTAAAATTAGACAGGAGGGTCATAATTAGAATGCTTTCAGTCATTCCACTGAATAAGAAGTAGATAAGCATCAAACATTACAAACTATTCACTAGCTTGCTGCATGTCGTTTAAAACCATCTGAGAGTGAAATTTAAAATGGATTGGCTTTCCCCAGAGTCTATGGTGGAAGCTCATCGACAAGTGAAAAGAACACATACATCTACAGGTGTTTCTTAACATTTTTGGCTGTATTCTCCTCGATACAATTTCACCAATCTGATTTCAATTCACACATAAGTAAAATAAAATGTAAAAAAAACAAACAAACAAAAGAGCCTTTATACAACACAATTTATTGTACGGCAGTCTTAGCATTAGTATGCTGGCATCACATAATGAAACAGCCACTACATTCTTTGAAGTGGTTGGCATTAAGTTGTTTCTATACAGCCATAGAAACCCAACCAAAACAGTCGACTGGAGCCTAGTATAGCCCTCCAGTTTGCCAGCTCTTGTCGAGCTGTCCAACCTATAACAGCACAAAAGACAGACATTGAAGAAATTGAATCATGCAAATTCAGTAAATAATGAAAATAATTTTTAATCAAAAATCAATTTCGCCCACAGGAATCTCTAAATTCCCCTTTGTTGAATCTTGAAATTTCCCCTTTGTTCAGAATTGAAAATCTAATGTATCTGAGGGGGAAATTGAAGAAACTCACCAGGACCAGGACATCCTGGCTAGATTACTGTCCACTGAAGTGTCTGCATGTATAGAATATCATTTGATAAGGCCACACTTGGCCCATAAATTCAATCTGTTGTGTGTATAAACTGGCTAGACCTGGCCTCTCACACCAACCCTATAACATCAAAATATTGATGCTACAAGATAATGAATGATTAATTCAAAACAAGCATTACATTTGATGGAATAATCTGAATGCTAAAGTGTTAATTAATGTTAATGATGATTAACATTAATTGCTAAATACATATTTAATCTTGCTGCAAAAAATATATGTATTTTATATTCTAGTATAACCAGTCCACTCAAAAAGTACCTTGGATCATAGGGTGACATGCCGTGCATGAGGAGACCTATCAAGTCAAGTACATCAACAGCAATATCAAATCAAATGGAAATTGTAGTTGTGACCCCCATGCTGGTAGCATGTAAAAAGCACCATCTGAACGTGGCTGATGCCAGTGCCACTTTGACTGGCTTCCATGCTGGTGGCATGTAAAAAGCACCATCCAATTGTGGTCAATGCCAGCTCCTCTGGCCCCTGTGCTGGTGGCACACAAAAAGAACCCACTATACTCTTGGAGCGGTTGGCGTTAGAAAGGGCATCCAGCTGTAGAAACACTGTCAGATCAGATTGGGGCCTGGTGCAGCCACCTGGCGCCCCAGACCCCAGTTGAACCGTCCAACCCATGCCAGCATGGAAAACGGACGTTAAATGATGATGATGATGAGTATGGAAAGCAGAACTTTTTCTTTTACATCCCTGCAATTGTGATACAAATTATCAACAACAGTTACATTCATTTAAGTTTTCCAATACAAGGCTACAATGGCCATCTTACACAGACTGTATGTAGCTTTAATAACTAATAATTTTTCATTTTAGATAATCAACAATGTGTTGACTGATGTAAATGTTGGTTGATTGGTTGGTTAGTCAGTTTCTTCCGTCAGGCTTGGCTGAGAAAAAAGAAGAGAGAGTAAAAGACAGTTAACATGAAAGGCACAGGATGGGTGCACATACAAAGCTAAGTGGCATGCAATGAATAAAGGAGCACTATATGAAGCGGGTGCTGAAAAGTTCCTGGATTTAAGGGTATCAGGAAAGGCCTGGTCAGAGACCCAACCTTCTGAGTTCTTTTACAGGGCTTAGAACAACTGAAGGACCATTGCAATGAGTGAGTGAATCTGAGAGAAATATGTTGAATAAACTCATAATTAACTGATCCTCCTGTATTTTCTTCTACCTAAAACCAGGAACTTTTCAGCAATCCCTTTCAACACAGAGTAAGGGAGAAAGAATCAGAGATTGAGGAGGAGGCGAGGTGGTAAATGGCAGAATATTTATGCAAATGAGAGATTTGTTTGATTAATTTTCCTTTAATCTTTTATCCTTTCCTAGTTTGTCATTAGACTGCAGTGATGCTGGGGGACCCCCTTGAAGAATTTTACTTGAACGAATTGACCGCAGTACTTATTTATGTTTGTAAAGCTTGGCACTTATTCTGTCAGTATCTTTTGTCAAACTACTATGTTACAGGAAGATAAACACACAAACACTGGTTGTCAAGTGGTGGTGGTGGTGGGAGGACAAACACAGAGACATATAACAGGCTTCTTTCAGTTTCCATAGACTCATGGAGGCAATGTGACCGATGCCCATGGTGCACAGCTGGCATGTAATAAGCACCTTTTGAGTGTTGGGCCTCATGGAAGCAACTGGTACCCATGCCGGTGGCATGTAAGGAGCACCTGTCAAGTGTTGGGCTTCATGGAGGCAATGTGGCTGAAGCTAGTGTGGCATGAGTGGCACCTGTGCCAGTGGCATGTAAAAAGCACCTTTCGAAAATTGGGCCTCATGGAGCCAATGACCAATGACTGAGACCTTTGGCAAAATGCTGTGCTTGAGAAGATCCTATCAAGCCAACTGAAATTGTAGTCATGGTAGATACTGGTGCCATGCAACTGGCACCTGTGCAGGTGGCACGTAACAGCACACATTACACTCTTGGAGTGGTTGGTGTTAGGAAGGGCATCCAGCTGTAGAAACCATGCTAAGTCAGACTGGAGTCTGGTGCAACCCCTCGGCTTACCAGCCCTGGTCAAACTGTCCAACCAATGCGAGCATGGACAACGGATATTGAAAGATGGTGATGATGATAATGATGAAGGCTTTGGTCAGTCTGAGGCCATAGAAGATATTTGCCCAAGGTGGGACTGAACCTAGAACCATTTAGTTGAGAAGCAAGCTTGTTAACACAGTGCCACTCCCTTAAGGTAATAAAACAGTTTTCTTTTGAAAATTATTATTCATTAATTTGATATTTCGTTTTGGTCAAGAATGGAAGGTTTGTTATGGGACAGTGAGTTTGGTGTGCTGACAGATTCCCCCACCCCTCACCCTCTGTCAGCTTTTACGGTAAGCATTCAATAGTTTCACTCCCTACTTCTTTAAATAAATTGGCTGAATATTCCACACATGTGTACCCCTCGAGTAATTCCACAACTGAATCACCATGACAATACAAACTAAAGAGTTGGTTCAATGGATGGACTCTCACAGAGTTTTTTTTGTCTCATTGATTCCATGCACAAAACTCTCATTGACTCGAAATTATGTTTGGCATGTTATAATTATTAAATGAACTCCTTATCTACCCAGTTAGACCTGCGACCACATATTGTACACACACACACACATTATATTGCACATATTCTTTTACTTGTTTCAGTCATTTGACTGTGGCCATGCCTTTAGTCAAGCAAATATATCCCAGGGTTTATTCTTTGTAAGCCTAGTACTTATTCTGAAAATATTTACTTTTTTTTTTTTCAAAAAAGGCATCACCTATAGTTTTTAAGTTCATAGTGCCACAAAATTGGCCAAAATCGGTCCAGGGTGGGGGCGTGTGGAGGGGAGTTATAAAATAAAAAATTTTCAAAAGATTTTTTTTGTTAAAAAGGTGTTCCAGATCATTTCCAAAGGCACTGTGAAAAAAAATCTAAAAAATCCACATCAAAACAGAGAAATTCCAACTTGCGTTTGCTACTTATCTCTGATGTCTGCCCAAATTATTTCCCACAAAAATTAGTCATCACTTACACAACACACAAATCTGTATGTACATGCAGGAGTTATACATTTCACACACATGCACATGTACACACTCACACATACATGTGTATATATATATATATATATATATGCACACAAATTATATATCATTATCATTTTCAACTTTTCCATGCTTGCAAGAACCAGAATTTATGTCAGTAGATTTCCTACAGCTGGATGCCCTTCCTGTCACCAGCCTTCATCTGTTTCCAAGCAAGGAAATATTTCCCCCATTATGCAGAATACTAGAAATGAATGATACCGCTTATATGACAGTGACACTCACTCACTACTTTGATGTGAGAATGACAAGGAGACACACAAAATAAATGTTGTGTATGCTGTGTCAAATGAAGGCACAGACTTAACATTTTGGGTAGGTTCCCTCTGTCGGAGAAGAAATCTAGAGAGAAAGGTAGCAGTGTATATGTGTAGTAAAGAGGATGGTTACCAGAAATAAGAAGCAATGATGATTTGTGTCTCCATGAAACTGTGTTGGATAAGGTGTTGCATGAAACGGCAATATATAATCTTTTTATCTTTTACTTGTTGCAGCCACTGGACTGTGGCCATGCTGGAGTTTAATCAAACCCCAGCATGGCCACATTTGTGTGATTAAACAAGTCCCCCACCTCCATTATTTTGTTTTTGAGTCTCTTTTACTGAAGCACTAAGTTACAGGGACATAAACAAACCAACACCAGTTATCAAGCAGTGTGGAGGGGTAAGAAATATAGACAATTTCTATATATCAAATTCTCTCACAAGATCAGGGCTATGGTAGAAGACGCTTGCCCAAGGTGCTGTGCAATGGGACCGAACCTCGAACCAGCCTGATTCCAAAGCAAGCTTCTTCACCACACAGCCATGCCTGTGCCAATGTGATATCCCTTTCCACCAAAATCATATTTCATCATACATATATGCTTGATAATAAGGCAGTTAGGCACTATTTTAAGGTAGTTGACTATTAACACTTTAGCATTCAGATTACTGTCAAAAGTAATGCTTATTTATCCACATTTTTTTCAAAAACGGATCCTCAGATTTTCTTGCAACTTTGAGATTTCAAAGATGTGATTATTTGTTTTTAGAACAACATTACAGGGTAGGTACAAGAGGCTGGATCTAGCCATTTAAAACCTAAAACAAATAGATTATTTGGGCTGGATCTGGCCAGTTTAAATGTTAAAGGATTAACCTGGAAGCAACCACAATTTTCCTTCTTTAGTTGCTCCCATTCTGATAATGTTATCAACAGCAAAACAAAGTATATAATTCTGTTAAAACAATTACTGCATTATCATTATTTTTTCATGCATCAAAGAACATTTGCAAACGAGTCTCCTAATTAATTACTCGATTTTAAATATTTACTGCTACTTCATCTGATAATCTAACTTGGTTGTTCCTATTAAGCATGTAGTGAAAGCGCATAGCTTAATGGCTAAAGTCTCTGGCTTAAACTCTAAAGTTGTGACTTCGATTCCCAGTGACACATTGTGTTCTTGAGCAAAACCCTTTACTTCACGTTGCTCCAGTCCATTCAGCCTGCAATAATGTTTAGTACCTGTATTTCAAAGGGCCAGCCTCGTCATACTCTGTGACACACTGAATCTCCCCGAACTACGTTAAGGGTACATGCATCTGTGTAGTGCTCAGCCATTTGCACATTCATTTCATGCACGGGCTGTCCTATCGATTGGATTACCTGGAACACAGGTCATCGTAACCAACAGAATGCCAATATTAAGCCTGCAGATTTTCTTCAGACTTTGATTTATTTTCTCTTTCAACTTGAAAAACACAACCTACATGTACATTATTCATTATTTACAACAGATGGATAGGTGTCCCCACCTTGTTTGTTGTTATCACAATGTTTTGGTTGATATACTCTCCAGCCTTCATCAGGTGTTCTGGTGGAATTTTCGAAGCCAACCCTTTATTTGACTAATGGGGTACACTGTTCTCATTCCTAAGGTATGTTGCTGATGTTATTTTTCTGTTGATATTATTTTTCAAGTCCCTGCCTGGGATTGAATTTAGAATCCAAGGGTTAGTAACCCGTGCTCTTATTCACTGTGCTATATGCCCGTACCTTAGCAACATACCTCAGGAATGAGGACAGAGTACCCCATTAGTCAAATAAAGGGTTGGGGTTGAAATTCCACCAGGATACCTGATGAAGGCTGGAGAGTAAATCAGCCAAAACGTGTTAACAACAAACAAGATGAGGACACCTGTCCGTCCACTGTAAATAATGTACACAATTCCTCATCCCAAAAATATACAAAAGTACAACCTAAATGTTTCTATTCATTTTGAGAATGACCAAAATTTGAAAGTAAAATCTTTTATCATTTATTGGTTTCAGTCATTGGGCTTCAAAGAAATTTTTAGTTGAATGAATTGAGCCCAGCACTTGTATCCTTTTAAAGCCCAATACTTATTCTATTGGATCCTTTAGCGGAACCACTAAATTATGGGAATATAAACAAACCGACACCAGTGATCAAGTAGTCGAGTGATGGTGAGGAACAAAAACACACACGACAGGTTTCTTTCTATCAAATCCATTCACAAGTCTTTGGTTGGCCTGGTGATTTAGTAGCAGACACTTGCCCAAGGTGTCACATAATGGGACTGAACCTGGAATCATGTGGTTGATATCCAGTTCTTTTCATCATTAAGCTGACATTTGAAATGTAACTGCTTAATAAAAGATTCTTGCATAACATTATAAAGGACGATTTGAATTTAAATTAGAGCAATTTCAAGTGGGTAGGTTTTTCTTTTGTATCAAAGAAGCAGATATGGTCACAGCATGTTGCAACTAAAAGAGATAAAATATAAATAAATAGGGCTGAGGAGGATCAATGATGGATTATTAAGGTGTCAGAAACTTGGCTGAACTCATGAGCTGCTATCCTATTGCAACAGTGATGCAGCATTAATCACAAGAATAACAAACTCTGCTGTGCATATCTGACACTGGAGTAAGAAAATGATTTTGTGATACTTTGCTGAATTAGCTAGAAACAAATAAGTGTTTTTGTAGTTTATATTCCCAGTTTGAATCCTCTTTCACAGCAGAGTGGATCAGTTGAAAATTTAAATGTATCAAATATATTCAAAATATTCTAAAATGCTTTATGAAACATAGAAAAGTTGAAAAAATATTGCAGATATTAAAGAACAAAAACAATCATTAAAGTAGGATTAATAACATCAAAGCAGTTGATCACAAATTTTTTAATTCATTAATCTGAAGAAAAGGGACACTGCTAATTGTTGAACTGGGTCCTTCTAATCTGGGTGATGAGGGAGAGCAGCAAGGAAATTTGTGAAAAATTGGTAACAACAAAGCATTCTTCAGCAAAGGAACAATTTAACCCTTTTGATACCAACCCTTGAGGCAATCCCCTACTTCTATGACAGAATTTTTTAAATTATTTAAATTAAGAACTTCCATAAAAAAAAATTCTTGTTAATTTATGTTCCAAACACCAGTTTAATAATCCCTTTTATAATAGGCACACGGCCAGAAATTTTGGGGGTTGGGGCTCGTCAATTACATTGACCCCAGCACTGAATGTACTCATTTTATCAACTCTGAAAGGATGAATAGCTAAGTCAACCTCAGCAGAATATGAACTCAGGATGTAAAGATGGAAGAAATACTGTAAAGCATTTTGCCCAACACTAGTTTAATAATAGCAAATTCATTATTTTAAAAATTAATTGAATTTGTTTAATGTACTTCAAAAGAAATATGGCAACAAATGGTTGGTATGATTTCTATATAATTGTAGATGTATTATCTACACACATATTTAGAACTTCTTGTTAGACAAATGTTTCATAGGAGAGTATTTTTCTCATATTTTGCAACCTAATTGAAGCACCAGTATGAAAGCAGAAATTAGATATTTGATTAGAAAGCCACCTTTTGTGAAAAGCCTTCTAACAATAACTGTTGAGTCTTTTTCAACCACAAAATACATTCCCCCACTACTCAAAGTTATGTGCCAGCAGCTTAGCTGTTTGACATATTTCCCACATATCTACAACCACTCCAGCTACGACACTACAACTGTTACCACAAGTTGTTAGTACTGTTATAGGCTTTGCCAATATCCAAATTGCTGTTAATTCAGGGGGGAAAAAAATCAACACAATTTAGGAATTTTGAGATGAGTCAAAGAGCTAAATAAAATGTTCACTGAACTCAAAGTACTACAATTAAACTGACTAATATACTACAATGTGGTTTACTCAACACAGACCCAACTGGGGTTTCTCAATAACACCAATAACTAAATGTTGCACAGATTTTTTTTTCTTCTTCCCCATGAAGCTAACCTTAAAATAACATGTACAAATTTCCTCTCTTCAGCCTCTCCTATTTATGGAAACCTTCATCCACATGAAGACAGAAGTAAAGAAATATTTATTAGAACACAAATTCATCAATAAAAACAGAGAAATTCCTAGATACTGCAACAATTAAAAAGAAGACAGATCAGTAATTAGTGCTTCACATATCAGCTTAAATCACCTGTCTGCACACTTCTGCCTCACTCTCTTTATCTTTTAGTTGTTTCAGACAGGAGACTTCAAGAATTTCAGTCAAATGAATCAACCCTAATATTTAGTAGTTTTTTAAAAATATTTTTTGAATCTGGTATTTATTCTTTCGGTCTCTTTTGCCAAACTACTAAATTATGAAGCTATAAATACCCCAGCACCAGTTGTCAAGTTGTAGTGGGGTAAAAACACCAACATACGACAGGCTTCTTTACGCTTGCCCAAAATGTCATGCAGTGAGACTGAACCTGGAACCATGTGGTTGGGAAGCAAACTTCTTACCACACAGCCACACTTACGCCCATAAAATGATTTCATGAGTGGGTGCAACCACAGTAATGTACAAATGAATTTTGTTAGTCTGCGTCACTGAATTCCAATGTTCTGAAGGAAAGCTCCAGTTAGATTTATTTGTTGCAGAATATTATACAGTGATGCTCTAACAAATGAAATGATTCCAAGATTCACTCTCACAGCATATTCTCAGTTTTCCTTCAAATTTGTTTGGAATTATTGATCTCTGAGGATTTGGAATACAGATGAGTGAGATACAAAATTGAATTTCACTGGGAATAGGGTGCAGTTATCTGATATTTATCAGCACATCGACCCAAGAGTTGAAATTCAAAGCCAATACAAAATTCAAATCCAGAATATAGAGGGACAAAAAAACAAACTAAGAACTTGGTTGCTTCTACTTACTTTCTACCATTATGTATCATTATTTGACTGATCTTTTAGTTTTTACTTGTTTCAATATTGGACTATAGCCATGCTGGGACATGACATTGAAGGGCTTATTTAGTCAAACAAATTGAATCCAGAACTTAGTATTTTTTTTAAAGCCTGTCTGGTACTTATTCTATTGGTCTTTTATGCTGAACTGTTATGTTATGGGGATATAAACAAACCAACACCAGTTGCTGAGTAGTGATGGGGAACAAATGCAAAAGACACACACACACACACACACGTGTGTGTGTGTGCACATGATGGATTTCTTTCAGTTTCAATCTACCAAAGCATTTCACAAGGCTTCAGTTGGACCAGGAGTATAATAGAAGACACTTGCCCTAAGGAGCGACAGGCTAGGATTGAACTCAGAGCAATGTGGTTGAAAAGCAGGCTTACCATACAAGTATGCTTGCACTATCAAAAGGTAAAATGTTGAAAATCTTTAATAATAAATTAGACTTGAAAATATTGTGTGATGGTAAGTCATACAATTATTTTAGTTCTTTGAGCACCAGCAGGGAGTACAACAAATAATCTAGCACAGCCCAGCCTTTGTGGCACTGAGGTTCAACAAAGCAAACTAAGAAAATATTCAAGTATATACTGTAATAGGGAACTGTACCAACATGTGAACAAAATTTTAAAAAGTGGCACTCTGTTTCCAGTAGATCCTATCAATGGAACAGCCTGCTCATAAAATTTAACATCCAAGTGGCTGAGCACTCTACAAACATGAATACCGTTAATGTAGTTCTCAGGTGACACAGAATCTTTTCTACTCTAGGTACAAGGCTTGAAATTTTTTTAGGGAGGGGGCCAGTCGATTAGATCAACCCCAGTGTGCAACTGGCACTTAATTTATCGACCCGAAAGGACGAAAGGCAAAATTGACCTCAGCAGAATTTGAACTCAGAACGTAAAGCATGCCACAGAATGCGACAAAGTTGACTCTATGAAATACAGGTACAGTTCATTTTTATCAGCTGAGTGAACTGGAGCAATGTAAAGTGTCTTGCCCAAGAACACAATGTACTGCTGGCTATTGAATTTATGGCTTCATAGCCAAATACATTAAACACCAAACCACACATTGAAATAGACATATAATTTAAGCTGATGTTTAAAACATAAAACTACTTCAGAAAAGGTTCTCACATTATCATCATGGAAAGTTTTAATTTAAAGAATAAGAATTTAAAACAACTTAAAAAAAAACAAAAAATCAATGAAGCAAGTATGGTAACTTGGGCATTCAAATAATACATAACTGATGTAAAGTGTAACTTTTTGATTAAAATTGGTACTGATGAACCAATGAGGTGGAGGGGTGGGCGGGCTTCTACAATGTTACTTACCCTGTTGGAAATAGCAGCCAAATCTCTTAAATTGCATTTCTCAAATTCTTTACACACAGAAAAAAAAGGGCAAGATGGTCATGGCAGGAATACCTCTGAGCATAGGCTGACCAGGAGCCAAATATCTGACCTCTTCTAGCATTAATTACAGGATGATAATTTGAATTGGATATTTTACTTAAACATTTTCAAAATCTAAATCCAACAGGTTTCATTCGATTAAACTGAATAGAATTTTGAATTATTATTTGCAGTCACATCACTGAAGACTGTCTCCGAGTTAGCTTCTGTCATATTCTGGGGAATAATTATCATCTATTCTTGAATTGCTTTTACTGTTTAGCCCCAAGTGAGTCTTAACCATGACCAAAACATGGCAAAGTTTACTTAAGACCACATTATCCTGTGTTCTTTAATAAAAGATCTGAGAGATCTGACTTATTTATTGCAAGTTAAGCAACCACATTGAGGTTCCTTGATGGCTCATTCTTTGAATTGTAATTAGGTTCTTGTGGGGTGTTAGCAGTGAGATTGTTTTAAGCAGCTCAACCAGTTAACACTGAATACAATAATTAGTTAAATTAGGTGCAAATGTTATGAATCCTACTATTTAGCATTTAAACAGACCATATATTCCACCTATTTTATGTTCAAACTGACAAGATCAGGCCTCTCACACCAACCCTACAATATCATTCTAAAAATTAACAGTTACTTCATCAAAATCTCAAAGCTACAAGATAATGCATGATTCATTCAAAACTGTGAATAAATAAGCATTGCATTTGACACAAAAAACCTGAATGCTAAAGGGTTGTGTTGGGGACTAATCTAGAACTAAATGAGGAAAAGGGGATATATTTTAAAAAAATTAATGGATACAAACTTGAAATCAACAAGTCTTGTTAATTCCTTTCCTTCATATTAAGCTTAACCATTATTGACACACACACACATTTACATTATTGTAATCTCTTAAAATTTGAAAGCATTTGTCAATAATGATGTTTGATTTAGATAAGATAGTGTTTTAACATTTAGTGACAGATGCAGGTGGTTTGTTTCAACAAAAGCATTAAAAGCTACTTGTGAAATGTGAAGACGAGTTACCTTCGTTGAAACCAAAATAATATATGGCTTTGATTAAAAAAGACTACTTATATTGGTAAATAGTCAGTTTATAAAGAAACATATATATATATATAAGAGATATACATAAATATATATATATATACATAAATATATATATATAATACTTCCACAGTACCAACTTAATCTTTATTTTAAATGTCATATGGTATAGGGTACTTTAAATTTAATCTAAAATTCTCAGAGAAGTATAATATTATAGCAGGAATAAATTAATATTCTGAACATTGGTAAATCAAGAGTGTGAGATGTACCCTTATTCTCTTTACGAAATGAGATGTTAATCGACTGATGCAAAGTTTCAGACGTAGCATGCAATTTCTTTGTAACAAAAGATCTACTCTCTCAAAGTAAGATTCAGACGGAGAATAAAAAAATAATAATACGATACTGATCTAAATGAAGAATATTTTTAAAGGTTGAAAAATTATGAATCTGAACAGCTATGCCAGGATCCTCACCACCATCGCCGAATTGAATGCTAAATGTTATGTGATCAGTTCTGCTTTAAGACATTCAATCTTACACATGCACGATTAAATATGAATGAAAAGGATGCATGCAACATTCCGTCGGTTGAGAAAACCAAATATCTTTAGCTGATTAGAAATATCTCTGAAGTTATAAAGAACTTGGGATTCGTTCGAAGTAACTTTTTAATGCCTTTTTCTTTTTTTGTGTGATTTTTTTTTATTGCTTTCGAGCCAACTGCTGATGGTGTGGAGATACATATAATTTTGATGGTGTTAGTTTATTGCTAACCAGAGTTTCGCCTGGAGGTGAACAGGCTCTTGTGGTTAAGAGATACGCACACACACACACACACACACACACACATGAATGAGAGAGAAAAAGAGAGATTTAGCTTTTAATCCACTTGAAAGGGTCAGTCCTTGTATTTTAAAACAGTATATTGACTGAAGATAATAATGTGGAGGTAATTTTTTTTGTTTGTGTCTGTTCGCATGTGTGTGTGTGTGTGTACTACACACACATGTGCTCGTATGCGTATGATATACTGGTGTTAATATATTGTATAGTAATTAAGAAAATAATAATAAAAAAGGGGGGCACTTCATTTGCTTTTAATACATGCATATATGAGAAAATTTAAAGTTTGTGTTGCAAAATATTGCCGACTTCGAAGGGAAGAAAGAATAGAACAAAGTGGTAGCGGAGAAAAAGGTAAAATAACAAGTGAGCGAAGAAGGAAAACAATAAATGAAGATATAGAGAGAGTGGATAGAGTAAAGAAGTGAGTCTAGCTATGTACATAGAAGGTTAGTAGTAGAAAATATGTAAAAGTAAGAAAATGTGAATATTACCGCTGATGATGGACGGTTGTTGTTTTTCCCATTGTTGTTGGAATCAGTTGATATGTGACTAGATACGTGTCTCCTGGAGCGAGCACCTTGAACAGAATTCAGCCCTTCCGTGCTGTCGACAAGTGTGGAAGCTTTCGAAGAATGAAGAAAAGATGGATTCGAGGGGACAGGAGACTTGGAAGTTGCGGATAACAAATCGGAGACATTCTGGCCAGTTTGAAGGCCGAGGCTGTAAAGTAATAGTTTCAAACCGTCTAATGTCAAAGTGTCGGCTTCGCCGTATTTGTCAAAAAGAATTTTTATGTAGTGTAAAGTAGTGTTCCTACTATGGGGTAGGGAGATTTGGTGTTCGGAATCGAAATTAAGACTAGTTTTCTCATAAGATGGGGTACTTTTTTGCTTGTAATTGTCTTCATGTCTAGCATTATGCGATGATTGTGGTGGTGGCGGTGTCGTATTTGGTGACGGTGGTGGTGAAAGCCGGGTTTTCTCAGATTTACTGGGAGAAGAAGGCGACAGAAGCAAACAGAAGAGAAAACATAAGATGCAATACTTTCCAGTGAATACCGGGCACATTGTCACGGCTGAACAGCTTAGTCGTAAAGAAAATTTTCAATGTAATACAAATTAACACGCTTGGAGAATATTTTTCTTTTTCTTCAACTAACAAATAAAAGACATTAATGAAAAGATAAAAAAATAAGGTGTTCAAATTATTTAAATAAAAGGAAAAAAATGAAACAGACTGAATTTTTTTTTTCTTCTAAACATAAATTCACATCCTCTCCAAAATTAATTAAACAATCAATTATTATTATTATTAACGTTTTTTTTTCTTGTTGTTTTTTTCGCAAAATAAAACAAATTGAGAAGTTGGGGAAAATGAAGGGGTGGACTGCAATGTAAATAATGAGATTTTGCTATGTTCTTGTTTGGAATTTTCCAATAAAAAGAAGAAACATGTTCGTTAGAATACTCCGAAATATCAAAACGGGATCGCTGTGTTTAGTTTGTTGCGTTGGATAGGTCCCTATGCTGCAGACAAAATTGAAATGCGGGTATATAGCAAGTTTGTGTATCTATTATATATATTATCATCATGACCCAAATTATTTACATTTGAAGGTCCCGGTTGAAATTTTTCTAACACATGGCCTTTCACGTTTGTTTTGGGCCGTGCGCAGAGAAGACGTGAAAAAGCAATATGGCGACGGATTCACATTTTCCACTGATTTCACATCCTGGGCCCTCACACGTCACATGGCTACCTCACTTAATCAATACGCAGGTTCGAATTTACTCAGCACACACCTACCAACGACGATCTTTGAATAATAATAATAATAAAAAAAAAAGAACCAAACACCCAGCGCTAACTTAATATTATATCTGTATATAAATATATGGAATATGTATTATATGAATGGACTTTGTTAAGTAATGAATACATTATTTGTTCTCATTTTTTTTTTAACGTATAAATAAAAAAATAAATTTGTAAACAAATCTGTCACATTTTTTTGGCATTAGCTTGCAGTGGCTGCAGGCAGCTTTTAAGCTCTTACTGCAAGTGTAAATATAACTAATTTTACTTTTCTTATTCCCATAACGGATGTTGTCTAAATCCAGTTAACTTACTTCGGCAGTTAACAACAATAGAATCGTTAAATCAGCTCGACATTACGCGTTCGCGTCTTCATTTTCTCTTTTTTCGTTGAAGAATCTTAACCAGTTATTTTTCGGTGCAGTCACACACGCACACACACACACGCACGCACACTCACACGCACACGCACACATACATACGTTCATACATACACCATACGTATACACACACATATGCGCACGCGTACATGCATATACAGCTGTGTGTGTGTAAATGCGTATGTGTATGTAAACATATACATATAAAACACATACATACTAACGCTTACACACATAATACTGTGTATAATGTACACACATACTTGAAAAATACACAATCACACACATGCATACATAATATACGCACACACACACATATACAGAGTTAGAGAGAGAGAGAAAAATACATATACTATACACAATGTATGTATGTACACACACACACACACACATATATATATTATATATATATATATATATATATATAATATATATATATATATATATATTATATATAAACCTATTTGTATGCGTGTGAGTGTTTGGGTATGTGCACACACGCACACATACATGCACACACATACACGCGTTCGCACACACACACACATACACACACATATATATATATATAGAGAGAGAGAGAGGGGGGGAGATATTTTATCTTTCACTTGTTTTGGTCATTAGACTGCGGCCATGCTGGAGCTCCGCTGTGAAGAACTTTTACTCGAATGATTCGACTCGAACATTTCTTTTTTTCAGAGCCTAGTACTTATTCTATTGGGTTTTGTTGCGCCGAACCGCTAAACTACGGGGACGTAAACACACCAACACCGTTTGCCAAGTGGTAGCAGCAGACAAACACAGTCACAAACACGCACAACACACACACACACACACACACACATTATATTTCGGGAGGGTCATTTTATCTGTCAAATAAACACACGCACTATATATTCGTTCTTCACTTCAGACTTATTTTATTACTGTTCTTATTTTATGTTCTATGTCTGGAAATCTTTCGTCTTACCCCCTATGACCTCCTCAGTGACTCTCCATCCTACGTGTCTCTTCCTGTCCATAAAATAAGAACTAATAAAATAAATCTGAAATAAAGAACGAATATATAGTGCGTGTTTATTTGGGTAAAAAATAATAAATATCTCGAAATATAACTATACTCGTTTCAACACACGGTTTCACATCAGAAATCTTGCAAAACAAATACATAAACGTACACACACAGCAGGCTTTTTTTAAATTCTTCATACCAAATCCACTCACAAGGCTTTGGTCAGCCGGAGACTATAGTAGAACTTGCCCAAGGTACCACTCAGTGGGATTGAACGTGGAACCATGTGGTTGGGAAACAAACTTCACTGGAAAACTGGGAAGATGTGGCCTTCACATATTCCCATCGTTTGTCGACACGAAGCAAACTTCACTGGAAAACTGAGAAGATGTGGCCTTCATACATTCCTATTGTTTGTCGACGAGGTTCGTCGAAAGCTTCTCATCCTAAAAGGCTAAAAGAAATAAGGATCATAAGGGAATTATTGCAATAATCGTTTTTATTAAGCATTAACCAACTGAGTTAAATTGGGGACTATCCTCTCTCTACCAGTATTTTATCGTACTTCTAGACAGGATACCGTATTCAACATCCTTTTGTCGTGCTTCTGGTCAGGATATCGTATTCTAGCATTCTACATCCTTTGTTCACATTGGTATGATGTAAAGGCACCAGGCTTTTCTGGGGTACTTGATCAGCGATAGACAAGCGTGCTATGCAAGGGGAACTTGAATTTTCACCTATTAAACGCAGCGATAATCAGAATTAAGTACAGGTTTTATGGATTTGCAGCGGTGATTCGAAACCGAACCGCTAGGTAACCGGTCAGACATCACGATCGAACCACAGTAGTTTCACGTGATCGATCTATTAAGCAACCAAGCAGTGTCAAGCCTTCACGTGATTCAATCTTCTAGAATTTTCTTGTACCCTATAAAAAGTTTTTTTTTTTTTTTTTGCAGTAATTACAGAATGTTGAGGTAACTGTGCGTTGTATCTCTATTCTTACTACATCCAGACGATTACGACAGATGGTCAATAGTAGACAGGAATTTTGGTCGCCGCGAATATAATGCAATACAAATATAGAACAATGAGTTTCCAGTTGTAATGGGCCACCCAAAGATTGCTTGTCATAACTCTAAGTTTGTCATAAACTCTAAGCAGTGTGTCTCTCCTAGTATGTAATTTTGGCCTTAGCATTTGTAAAAATCCAACACAGTCAAATCTTTATGTGCAGTACTAAAATTTTCTGATAATTGTTCACGGATGTTGTCAGTTTATTTCTTCACGCAGCTCGAGAAATATATTTTCATTCATCGATTCAACCAATTATCACCTCAGACCAGCCAACAATAACACGATAACCCATGGTAGATTTCTCTTGTGAAATGTCTTTTCGTACTTTCTAAATTTGTGAAATATTTTTTTATACTTTCTAAAATGTTGTAGATTGCAATAAATCGTGCAAATCGCTTTACTGGATAGCACACGCACACACACAAATATCATGTATAGCTCGGGGTTATTCGGAGTGAAGCGGAAAATGTCAGGGGTTTTTGGTAGTCAGCTGATTATACTCAATATCGGTGTTCGCGTCTGGCTACGAAAGAGCCTCCGCCCGATCTGCTGGAAATGACTGCTATGTAGCCCTCAAACGACACTTTGGATAATGTAATCCGGGGTACCCTATCCCCAAAGAATAAAAGATGGGACGGTTATAACTGGGGTATCTTCCATCGTAAGTTTGTTCTATAAGAGCTAGTTTAAGGCTAAACCTCAACAGTAACATCTTAAATAAATGAAAGGCTTGTCACAAGTGTTTGAGTTTTGTCAGAGTTGGAAACTGTGACGTTCACACTTTTTGGATTTCATAAAGTACGGCAAACGATTTGTTCCGACAAATGATGAAGTACGACTGACTGTGATGGTGGTGGTGGTGATCAATGTGGAATTGACGAAGAAGAAGAAGAAGCGCCTTCCCTCCTGTTGAAATTGGGTAAAATTGCACTCCTCCACCCTCAAAGTTCTTGTGGCCCCGCGGGTTTCATGGACCACGGTGCTGCAATACTCCTTTAACCGATTTTAGAATGGTATCGGGAAGGAATAGTTAAATGCTACAAGCTAACTCTTAATTTGTTACAGGATCATGTTTTTATCGTCTCTCAAAGTCAAACCTAGTAGGATTCGAACGCAGGTAGCAATGTGAAGTAATCGGTTGGTATACTGCAGAAGTTTATCATTTAAATATAAATGAGCATGTCTAGATATGTAACTATATGCATGAGAATACACACATAAAACATACAAATCTGCACATACATGCATACATACAAAAATACCCTGTTGTTGATGTTGGAATTCTAATGAAGAAGCTTTGGATCTAGGTTAGAAACCAGTTCTTTCTCTATTCGCAAAAAATCTTGAAATAAACTGAATGACATATATACATAAATATGGATAGATGCACACACTTGAGAGTGTACATCGACAGCTCAATCAACTCACTAAACCACATATTTACAAACTCCGAGAATTCTCTTAACTCAAAAAGTCGTTTCACTTTGGTAGGGACTGGCTTGATCTCTCTTAAGAAGAATTCAAATAAAACTCAAAGAAAAAAACGTCCGTCCGTCCATACATCCATACAGCTTCATACCCATTATTATTGGAGCAACAGGGTATATACCAACTCGTCTGGAGCAAAGTATGGTTGAACTTGGGTTCTTGGGGAGAGAACCATGCCCGTCACCAGACTTTGGTGCCTAAGGTTGCTTTAGAATATTCTGGGAGGGCCAAGTTTGTAATAATGTTAAAGTGGAGTTTCGAAATAAGTCTATTACAGTAAATCTGAGAGTGCACCATTGAATGGTGAGGGGACAGTGTCATCCAGTGTAACACATTAGCGATGGGCATGGAGAGAACACAAATCCTTAATTCATATTCTGCAAATAGGCGCAGGAGTAGCTGTGTGGTAAGTAGCTTGTTTACCAACCACATGGTTCCGGGTTCAGTCCCACTGCATGGCACCTTGGGCAAGTGTCTTCTACTATAGCCTTGGGCCGACCAAAGCCTTGTGAGTGGATTTGGTAGACGGAAACTGAAAGAAGCCTGTCGTATATATGTATATATATATGTATATATGTATGTGTGTGTGTATGTTTGTGTGTCTGTGTTTGTCCCCCTAGCATTGCTTGACAACCGATGGTGGTGTGTTTATGTCCCCGTCACTTAGCGGTTCGGCAAAAGAGACTGATAAAATAAGTACTGGGCTTACAAAAGAATAAGTCCCGGGGTCGAGTTGCTCGACTAAAGGCGGTGCTCCAGCATGGCCGCAGTCAAATGACTGAAACAAGTAAAAGAGTAAAGAGTAAAGAGAGTAAATGATCACGATATCTGAGACTATAAGAATCTGCAAGACCTTAAGATTTAAAAGGTGACGGTTAAAACAAAATTCTTTCCTTCATAACCTTGCTAACAAGTAGGTGGCTGGTAAAAATTTAATCTAAAGTAAAAAGAGAAACTGAAGAACATGCATACATACAGCTCGGTTTTGAGAAATGCCATCAATTGACTATTTTCTTTAATATGGACAGAACGTATGTGGCTTAACGACCTACAGTTGTACAGTTGTGGAAACAATTTGCACTTCCAGCAACATGTGGTCAGAGAGCTTATCGATTAGGCTGACATATGGCTTCGTTCATTCATGGAATTTTTTCATGAAGTGCTTTGCTTTCCCGGCTACAAACAGCCATTACTACTACAGGACTCCGTCGGTTACGACGACGACGGTTCCAGTTGATCCAATCAACGGAACAGCCTGCTCGTGAAATCAACATGCAAATGGTGGAGCACTCGCTGAGCACGCCACAGACACGTGTACCCTTAACGTAGCTCTCGGGGAGATTCAGCGTGACACAGAGTGTGACAAGGTTGGCTCTTTGAAATACAGGTACAACAGAAAGAGGAAGAAAGAGTAAGAGAAAGTTGTGGTGAGAGAGTATAGCTGGAGTCGCCACCACCCCACCTTGCCGAAACCTCGTGGAGTTTTAAGTGTTTTCGCTCAATAGACACTCACAACGCCCGGTCTGAGAATTGAAACCGCGATCCTTCGACCACGAGTCCGCTGCCCTAACCACTGGGCCATTGCGCCTCCACAAGCAGCCATAGCATGTGATACAAAGTCGACCTCAAATTCCGCCGAGGTCGACTTTGCCTTTCATCCTTTCGGGGTCGATAAATTAAGTACCAGTTACGCACTGGGGTCGATGTAATCGACTTAATACCTATGTCTGTCCTTGTTAGTCCCCTCTGTGTTTAGCCCCTTGTGGGTAGTAAAGAAATAGATACATAACAGAAATATTAAAAACCAAGCGATGCCTTTGCGTGAACCTTTTTGCAGGGTTAATCCTACTCCCAAACCAATCTTTTATTTTGTACTTGTTTCAATCATTAAAACTGCGGCCATGCTGGGGCACCACCTTGATGAATTTTAGTCGAACGAATCAACCCGTTCTTATTTTATTTCCAAGCTTGATACTTATTCTATCGGTTCTTTTACCAAACTACTAAGTTACGAGGATGTAAATACATCAACAGCTGTTACCAAGCGTGGGAGTGGGAACAAACATAGACACAAAGATACACTCACATAGATCTATATGTGTGTGTATATATATATATAATATATATATATATATGACGGGCTTCTTTCAGTTTCCGTCTACCAAATCCACTCACAAGGCTTTAGTCGGCTCGAAGTTATAGTAGAAGGCACTTGCACAAGGTACCAAACAGTGAAACTGAACTCGGGACCATGTGATTGGAAAGCAAGCTTCTTGTCGCACAGTCACGACCACAATGTATGTATTTGCTCAAAAAGAAGACCTAGACAAAGCCTCAGAGTCTCTCACTTCCAGTTGACTCTCTTGGAGTGCATTCGCTCTTTGACAGGTTTTTCTTTTCGTTGTGCGGGGCGTCCAACGAAAAGTACCCCTCCCTATTCAATCGTGCACCCTCAGATTTACAGTGATACACTTATTTCGAAACTGCAGCATTGTTCCAAATTAGTTTCTAACCAGAATATACTGAAGCATTTCCAGGTACCAAAGTCTGGTAATAGGCCTGTAGCGGCTTTTGGAATATGTAGAACCACCTCGGAGAATAACGGTGAATAACATCGAAGAATAACACCAGAAAGGAAGGAAGGGAATATTGTTTACATTTTTTCATTTGCTCGACAAGTGGTTAGTGAGACAGTAGCAATCGTAGTGACAGTGACAAAAGATTCGCCTGCTGGCGAAGTGTAGACGTTGCGGTGCGTTTAGAGTGGGAAAAAGTAGAGATTGCACTGTGCTGACAAGAGAGGAAGAAAGGATTAAGCCGACATAGTCCTTTCTTGATTTCGGTCGAAAGCTTCTCTTCGAATGTCGAGCGAAGGACGAAGGGAAGTTTGCTTTTGGTCATGCTGACGCACAAGAGGGCGAGAAATGAAATGGTCTCAATTATATATCTATGGCTAGGAATATAGGTCAAATCCTAAAGAAAGAATTGACCTTTCCTTGACCAGCCCAGGTCACGTGTTTCCCATTAATCATCTGGTATGGAGATGCAAGCAAACAACAAGCAGGTAGATTTGGTTTCAAATTTCATGCAGAGCCAAACGAGGCCCTACGGGCCTGACACGGACCCATGCAAGAACTAGTAATAAACCCAGACTAAATGTAAAATGTAATCACCATTTCGAATTGTGCAGTGGGTCATCACAATTGCTTAAGGTAAAAATGAATTCCTCGCTCTTTCGGAAACATCAATCTTCTGTATTGACCGCTTTCCACCACTTTGATCTGTTTTTTGTATTGAATACGTATCGCCACCGTGGGCCACTGCATCGAATACTTTGAACATATACTTCAAACTATATATCAACTATACATGAACTATATATCAACTATACATGAACTATATATCAACTATACATGAACTCTAAGATGTCTAACTCCGTTGTGTATTATAAATGAATTTCTTGTGTTTGACGGCATGAGCTGTCTCTTTTTATATATAACTTTTTTTGATAAGGTTCATTTCAGGAACTGAAACATGTTATAATGTATATATAAAAATTAAAAATTGTATAATACAGCAGCATTTTCGAACTTCATTTTTTAAAATATATATATATATATATATATATAATATCAACATTGAGGGCAAATAATTAATTATAATCAATTTCATAAATGTTCAGTATGCAAAGGGACATATCAAGCAATTCAAATATATTACATTTATAAAAGGGCTTATTAAAATAAATTACTTTGCCGCATATGAACTCATTATAAATAGCACTAAAAACTTTTTTAAAGCTATTTCTAATACTAAAGAAATCTCTCTCATATAAGTGTTTGTTAATTCATACAAAATTTTGGGGTAAGGACATCGAATAATCAATGCTAAGGTATTTGAGAACGTACGTTTCAGATTATCAAAACAACACTTCTATCATCAGCTCAGAATTCCTTGGTTTGGTTGGAAACACTGAAAATAAGAATATACCTTTCGTATATCTGCTCGTAACTAACATGCCAACAATTCAAATAAGCAAGCAAATTCAATAAGTATTAGAATAGCTTAAACGTTTTTTAGCTGCTATTTCTAATGATTTCAGTTTGCGGCAAAGTAAATTTATTTTACTAACCCTTTTATATAATATATATATATATATATATATATAGAATAATAATAATAAATCTCAGAGCGAGTTATAACAGTAGCTATATATATAGATATAATATATATATATATATATATATATATATATATATATAATATATATATAGATATATATATATAATGTATAAATATGTATAGATATATATGTGGATATATATATATAGATATATATATATATATATATATATATATATGTTGTATATATATATGTAATATATATATTATATATATATATATAGTATGGTAATATTTATACATATATATGTATGTATATATATATATATGTATGCATATATATATATACATGCATATATATATATACATGTAATATATATATATACATGTATATATATATATATATACATGTAATATATATATATGCATACATAATAATATATATATATATATACATACATGTATATATATATATATTTCTTACTACCCACAAGGGGCTAAACACAGAGGGGACAAACAATGATAGACAAACGGATTAAGTCAATTACATCACCCCAGTGCGTAACTGGTACTTAATTTATCGACCCCGAAAGGATGAAAGGCAAAGTCGACCTCGGCAGAATTTGAACTCAGAATGTAACGGCAGACGAAATACGGCTACGCATTTCGCCCGGCGCGCCAACGATTCTGCTAGCCCGCCGCTATGTATGTATATATATATAATATATACATATATATATATATAAGTATATGTATATAGAGAGAGAGACAGAGAGGTCACAAGAGTTTCCCAGCGCCCCCAACTTTTTCAACCCAAGGTGGTGAATAGTTTTGGATTTTTTTCTTTCTTCCTCTCTTTTTGATTTTAAATCTTTTCAATTGTGTTCTATGTTTTGTCCAATTTTCTAATCTAATTTTGTAAAACTATTGAGCATTATCGAAATTAAAATAACGTGAGAAGTCAATTAATACCGAAGCAACTAAACACTACACTCAATGACTGACGAAGGGAGGTAAGTCCTCTATTAATTTTGCCTTCAGATTCTAATTGTCAATAAGCCCCCACCCCCTTTAATTTGTTGTGTATATATATAAATTTATATATATATCATTTGTTTCAGTCATTTGATTGCGGCCGTGCTGGAGCACCGCCTTTAGTCGAACAAATTCTTTGTAAGCCTAGTACTTATTTTATCAGTTCTTTTGCCTAACCGCTTAAACACACCAGCATCGGTTGTCAATTGATGGTCAAACATACACATATACGTGTATATATATATATATATATATATATATATATATATGATTGATTGTAGTTTCAGCTCACGAGCTGTGGCCATGCTGGGGCACCGCCATATATATATGCGATAGGCTTCTTTCGGTTTCCGTCTACGAAATCCACTCACAAGGCTTTGGTCGGCCCGAGGTCATAGTAGAAGACACTTGCCCAAGGTGCCACGCAGTGGGACTATATCTGTGTGTCTGTGTTTGTGACCCTACCGTCGCTTGACACCGATGCTGGTGTGTTTACGTCCCCGTAACTTAGCAGTTTATATATAGAGAGATAGATAGGTAGATAAAACTTGGAAGAGGATGCGTGGCGTTCAATCATATAATAATATAAGAAGTACAGATAGATGGAAGGAAGGAGGATGAATGGACAGTGACAGAGAATAAAAGGAAAAAGAGAGAGAAGAGGAAGAACAGTCAGTGTAATGTGGGACCCCAGACCAACTCCATCCCACCCAAAACCACTCAAACTCACCCTCCCCATACAGACACCAAACCCACCCATCCCCTCTCCCCACAGGAAAAAAATAAGAAAGAACAGACACCACAAAATTTGCAAGACCCCTCCCCCGGTGAAAATAGGTTACGTGTACATGGAGGAGAGAGTGTTGTCACTCAGCGATGGGGAAAACGGTAAACGAAAGACTAGATCAAAGACTAAAGAGGACTCAGGACTCAGAGGTGGCGAGTGGTGTTACTCAGTGTGGGGTGAGTAACACACTTTTCATATTCTCATTTCTCACGCATCATTCATGTATCATTATTTTAATGTTTTTTATGTTCATTTCCATGTATCATTCATAAGCATCATGTGTTTATTTTAATTGTTACATGTTCCCACATGTGTTGTAGTGACCCCTCTGTGTAATGCCTTCACGGCAATTTAAAAGAAATAAAGAAGCTCGCTACCCAACCATATGCTCCGGGTTCAGTCCCACCTTGAGCAAGTATCTTCAACTATAGCCTCGGACAGACCAAAACTTTGTGAGTGGATTCGGTAGACGGAAAGTGAAAGAAACCTGTCGTATGTGTGTGTTCTTGAGTCAATGTTTGTCCCCACACACCACCATTTTACAACCGGTATTGGTGTGTTTACGTCCCCGTTACATAGCGATTGGGCAACGGAACCGATAGAATAAGTACCAGTCTTTAAAAAAAAAGTAGGCACTGGGGTCAATTCATTCGACTAAAAATTCTTCCAGGCGGTGCCCCAGAATGACCGCATGCTAATTACTGAAACAAGTAAAAGATTCCACCCCTCTACCCTACCCCTTCGTCGCAAGATACTACGTGCCTTCCGTCGCCTCCAGCTTGATCCCACCACCCGCCCCATTTTCCCTAACCTACCCCTGTCCTCTTTCAAACGAGCCCGCAATCTGCGTGACCTCCTGGTCCACAGCACCCTCTCTCCTTCCCCCTCAGCCCCACACGGATCATTCCCTTGCTCTAGATCCCGCTGCAACACTTGCCCCTTCATCACCAACACCACCGCTGTCACCGGCTCCAACCTGCACACTGTACGCATTAGGCACTCTTTTACGTGCACCTCGTCTGGCCTTATTTACTGCATTAAATGCAACCTATGCGGGATGCTGTATGTAGGACAGACGGGACGCCGGTTGTCCGACTGTTTCACTGAGCACTTAAGGGACGTTCGCCTACACTCTCTTTCTCCCGTCGCACGCCACTTCCGCTCGGCCGGCCATTCCCTAGATGACATCTCAGTGTTTGGTCTCGCCCCCCCAGGTCGCGCCCACTTTCCAGGCTCCACTTGGAGCAACGCTACATCTTCACCCTACAAACTACCACCCCCCACACGGACTTAACACAGCCCCCTCCTCTTGAGATTTGTTTTTTTTTTTTTTTTTTTTTTTTTGGCACACCACCCACACGCCACACCCACCTGCCTCCCACACGCACACACCCACCCACCTACCTCCCACACACACCCAACCACCTACCTCCCACACGCCTGTTCACACACACACATACGTAGACCCATCTACGTACATACATTCACACATTTAATCACACACACTTACAGACATACTAGCACACACTAACATACAAACCAACATGCACATACACACACACATACATACATACGCACACATATACATACTTACACACACACACACACACACAGACATACATACACACATACACACACACATACATACGCACATACATACACACACACTCACACACACACACACCGCACGTATACTTCACACACACACATGCAAACATACATGTAGGCACATACATACATACATGCCCCACATGCACACCTTTACACTGAATGCACACACACATACACCTTTTTGCATCCAGGCAGCCCCCCCTCTTTTCTGCTTTCCGGTTTTGGCTGATGGATCCTCGGTTCCCGCGTAGCGGGGCGTTCGAGGGCCTTTGCGCTCGCGCGCCTTGGCGCGCGCTGGGGGCTTGGTCGGCCCTTTGGGCTTGCGTTGTACTGCTTGTGCGTTGTGTGCGTGAGCGCGCTTTGTGCGTGTGGGCTTGCTTCGGATGTGCGCGGACGTATGTATGCATACATACCCACACACTCGCATGCATCCCTACCCACATACATACACGCACACCTACTCACACACACACATACACACACATACCTGCACACACACACACATACATACATACACATACATACCTACTTCAGACATACACACACACAGACATACACCCATACACTCACACGCACACACCACACACACACACGCACACACGTACACATACACACACACACACACACCTACATACATACATTACACTTGTATACACACACACTTACATTCATACACACACACCTACACAGCCATACCCTCACTCAGACACACACATCTACCTACACACACACACAAACACACACGGACACACACACCATACATACATACATCTACACACACACGCCTACCACATACATACACACATACATAAACACACACATACACATATACACACATACGCACACACACATTACTTATACACATGCACACACACACACATACATACATACACCCATATACATACATACACACATACCCACATACTCCTATACGCACATACATACACAAAGACATACACACTTACACACTCACACCACATACTTACACACACACTCACCTGCACGCGCACACACATGCATGACAAACACCCATACACTCACACTCACATACGCACACACCAACATAAACACGCCCACGCAACACACACACCTACACTCCCACACACATACACACGCACCTACATACACACACGCACGCATACACACGCATACACACATACATTACACACGTACACACACACCCACATACACATGCATACACACACACACACACAAACATGCACGGACACACCCAGACATACACCACATACACCTATATACACACGCCCACACACCTACATACACACACATATACACACGCCCACACACCTACATACACACACATACATACACACACATACACGGACACACCCACACATACTTACATACATACACCTATACACACACGCCTACACACCTACATACACACACATGCATACACACACACACACATGTACGCACATACACACACATATACGCACATACATATATACCCACACACATGCACACACACACACACATACGCACATGCATGCATGCATGCACACGCGCACACCTACACGCATACACAACACACAAACGCACGTACACATACATACATACACACGCATACATACACCCATACACATACATGCATCCGACACACACATACATACACACTCACACATACATACACACACACACACTCACTCACACACCTGTATGTACGCGCACACACATGCACATACACACACTTCCCCACACCCACACGTACATACATACACACTCACACATACAACACACACACAACCACGGACATACATCTATGCACACACATACATACAACACACATACTCACATACATTCATCGGACACTGCCACCCAGACATACACACACAGACACACTCACACCTCCACACACTACATACTTACTACGCACACTCGCAGGCACGCGCACATACGCACTTGCGCCGGCTCGCGCTGCATACGCGCCGCATACACCTCGCCCTTGGACCTGACGAGACCTCCCGCCCGTTCCTGGGACCGTCGCGTGTCGTTGGGTTTTCCCACGCCTGTCTCCGCGGTACCACTCTTCCATCTTCCCCTCAGCTGGAGTCCTTTTTCCTTAACCCCCCCCCTTTTTTTCGTTACACACACGCGCACACATTACACACACCTTGCCTATATATATACATCACTCTTACACACATTCAATCTACTCGCCATTAATACCACCCACCACACACTGGACACACACACACACTACTACTCAACACACGCTGGCACGCTACATACGCCCCACCCTTCCTCCTCCCTCCCTTCCTCCTTCCTCCTTCCTTCTTTTTCTTACTACTGACCTCCCTTCCTCCTTCCTTCTTTTTCTTACTACTGACCTCGTCTGCTAGCTGACCACCAGTCTCGCCCTACCTCACACGCCTACACACAGACGCACACACTAACACACACATATTTTTTTTGTTTTTTCATCTCGCCTCACACACACACATACACACACGCACACGCACACACTCACATACACACACATCTGTTGGGTTACCAACCTTGTCTCCACTCTTTAGCCTTTAAAAACCCACTTTGCTCTTGTTATCGTCAACATCCGCCTTTCACCATGTGCAACTCGTAAACACCAGTCGTCTTTTTTCTCTTTCCCTGTTGCCCGCTCTGGGATCTTTCTTTCCTCTCTCTTCCTTCTTTATGTTTCCGTCGAAGAGCTCCGCTCGAAACGTCATACCTCCTGCCTCTTCCATCTCCTGAGCGCCTTTTAATAATAATACTGTAATTGTTCCTGTTGTTGTTGTTTTTTTTGTTTCCCTTTTGGATTAAAATTATATATATATATATATATATATATATATATATATATATATATATTATATATATATCACCATTAGAACAAACTTCACCTGCGCATCAGAAAACTTAATTTACGTCATAACATGCGCAGGCTGCAATAGGCAGTATATAGGCCATACAAAAATAGCTTACGTAACAGGATGGCGGTGCATAAATCACAAATTAGAAACCCTGATTACCGCAAAATACCGGTCAGCGGACACATAGATAGATGTGCTAGAAATGTAAATCCGAAATTTACAACTAACCCGCTCTATAAATTCAGTGACAACGCAACCTTCACATAACGCCAAAATAAAGAACTGTATTTCATTAAAAAATTTAGACCAAGTTTAAACACCCTGGGCCAGGAATATTAAAACAAAAGATAAGTCCTCCGAAAAGGAGAAGCAAAATTCCACCACGGCCGCTACCTTAAACAGTCACTCGCACTGACGGAAATATGCCTTAGTAAAAAAAGGGAAAAAAATTCTTTCGTGCAAATCTGACCCTGATGGACTGACCACATACGATACAGCTAAGGGTCAGACCCGATTCTGATTGGTCAACACGCTGATGACGTCTAGTCCTAGAATGGACAGGATACAAACAGGGGGCAGAGATTAGTCAGAATATTGATGACGTACCTTTCTGCTTGACTAGTCACCTAACAAAATACAGACAGGGGGCAGATCTAATGCAGCTATAAGTCGTGATTGGGCAGAATCTTGATGACGTCCCGTTCTGCTTGACTAAGCCACCTAACGAAACGACTGGTCAAAACAGGACACAGACAAGAGGCAGTTATAATACAGCGATAGGTCACGATTTGTCAGAATGCTGATGACGTCCCGTTCTGCTTGACGAAGCCACCTAACGAAAAGGGACAGATCTAATACAGCTATAAGTCGTGATTGGTCAGAATCATGATGACGTACCGTCCTGCTTGACTAAGCCACCTAACGAAACGACTGGTCAAAACAGGACACAGACAAGAGGCAGTTATAATACAGCGATAGGTCACGATTGGTCAGAATGTTGATGACGTACCGTTCTGCTTGACTAAAGCCACCTAACGAAACGATTGGTCAAAACGTTGATGACGTCACGCTACACTGGACTGACTACCTAACAGGCATTATAAAACCCGAACAATTTACAAGACTCACTAGAATCACCCAGCGAACATCCACCATGGGTCATCACAATTGCTCAAGGTAAAAATGAATTCCTCGCTCTTTCGGGAACATCAATCTTCTGTATTGACTGCTTTCCACCACTTTGATTTGTTTTTTGTATTGAATACGTATCGCCACCGTGGGCCACTGCATCGAACACTTTGAACATATAGCATGAATGAACTTACTTCAGACTATATTTGAACTCTAAGATGTCTAACTCCGTTGTGTATTATAAATGAATTTCTTGTGTTTGACGGCATGAGCTGTCTTTTTTTATATATAACTTTTTTTGATAAGGTTCATTTCAGGAACTGAAACATGTTATAATGTATATATAAAAATTAAAAATTGTATAATATAGCAGCATTTTCGAACTTCATTTTTTACAAATATATATATATATATAGCGATGTGACATACAGAAGATAGTCATTTTCAAAAGATATCCATAACTTCTGAACTCTATTTACGATCAAAACATATGAAGGGATGTACGTTTCATTTATTTTTTAATCCAAGCGGAGTTTTAAATGACAGGCTTGATAAAGAACAACAGTTTTATCAAAATTTATTATGGGTCCTAGCATGTTACATACCACTGGAATTTTATCTACAAAGATTTTAAAGATTTTTTTTGCGACAACATTGTAGGCATTCGTATACAAGAGACCTTTCATCACAAACAAAAGTTTGATTTAGAATTAAACCGTTACAGATAACTTCCCAGTTGTGTAATAGCAAATGTAAATATTCTGCTGTGAAGCACATATAACCAATTTAGCCGGTACAGTAAGACAGCTGTGAACAGTAAAGCTCACATTTCTTGATAATATATTTACATTGATAATATGTAAATTCAATAACATATGTGAATTTATAAGTACGAAAGTTTTAATGAAGTCAATGAAGAAATGAATGCAGCGAACGCTCTGATCAAAGCATTTTTGTAACCAATCAGCTGAAATTGTCACTGGTTCAATACATAAAGCCTCAGAAACAAAGGATATCCAGCATAAAAACCTGGGTCACAATAGTTGCTTGTTGGCTTCGTCGGATGTCACCAATTGTCACAAAGGTGTTTTTTATAGATTCGCTATGTGGCAGTGTTGGATTACTGGCCGCGTGTTAACAATGAGCAAAATCTCGTGAACAGTTAACAGAAGTTTTATTCACTGCACATGTTTTACATATCAATCTTTGAATGATGAATAAGAACAATAATTTATACACATGGGAATAGATAAACTGTGAAGTTAAAACAAAATAGCTGGTTAGTACAGCTCCGTGACCGCACTGCCACGATCGGAGAAAAATCATAGTAAATCCAATGGCTTCCAACTTGCTCGGTAAGTAAATCCAACCTGTTCAGTAAGTCATTGTTCAAACAACTTTTGCTATGCCTTTTCTGCTCCGGCTGAAAACTGAAAACAAAAGCGAGAACGTTGCTTTCGTAGCGGCGGCCTCCAACATTTCGAAGTTTTAGCGCCAAAAATTCGTCTGTTCATAAGTCCCGTTAGAAGGAGTCTAGAAGATTACATCACATGATAGCTCAATGCTGATTGGATAATAACATGGCCGATCACGTTAAATAATTATGACCAAGCCGTGAGTCTTACTCGGCAATTCAACGATTCAGTTTCGAATCTGGTACTCCTGCAGGAAGACCTGAAATTCAGAAAGAAAGGATATCCCAAATGTAGAACGAGCGACATCACTGAAACGAGAAATCCTTTCACCATGTAATCCCTCCGTACTACTTTTTCCTTTATGCAACATAAATGATGTTTGTGTAGGGTTTATATAGTGAGTACCGTGGTCTACGAAAACGCGCGATGTTGCACCGTTAAAAGAGGAAGAAACGCTGTACAAACTCAACTGGAAATTGTTAGAACATTCTGGACCTTTTCTGAATTGAGGTAGATGTTGCAAGCTTTGCCTGACGAAAAGGAGAATCATTCTAAGAAATTCTCCCGATCCGAGTGCTTTCCTGAACTCAGAAAGCAAAATATTCATATGGTGCCCTCATGAGTGGTACGAGTCGACATGGACTGAAGTTGTTCTGTTTATTTTTTGTATTTGAAAGTTCATTCTGCTGTCGTTTGCATGTTCATAAATTGTGATGATCAAGTATATTTTCTCCTTTTTCTTATTGGTAAATCTAATCAATATATATAATATGCTATGTGTGGTGAATGTATATTTAACATCCTTTGTGTATACACTTACTTCACTATTACCTTTTATATACTCCACTATTACCTTTTATATTGTGTTTACGGAGTGGTATCATGTATTCAACTTCAGCTTATTTACTTATGGCATTACAGTAATCCCTCGATTATCGCGAGTTTTACCCCCCCCCCCCCCGCCGTGATAGGTGAAAATCTGCAAATTAGAAACAGTACTGTACTGTATATTTTTTTTATTCTTATAATTTTTATATATTTATTTTATTATAAACGCAAAACAGCACCACAGAGGAATCGACGTAAGCTGAAATAATAAACCGCGATATGGCGAGAGATTACTGTACATACAAGCATTTCTTGTTTTAAACAGAAGGAAAATTTGAAACAACTTGAAATTACTGATTGAAAATTCAGAAGACCGACGTGTGTTGGTGCTCCTTCATGTTTATACAAGAAAAACTGTTCTTCCAGAATTCTCGCAGTGAATGTGAAAAATAATGCTTATTATGTACCTTTGCGCAGAATGTGTCAAATACGTTGTAAATGCGCTGCTTTTGCATAAACTAAACCTGCTGTTCCTTGAAAACCTTTGGAAAATGGATGTAGTCTGTTTGTAAGATTCGTGTGTAAATACGCATATATTTTAGTATTTTGAATACATACACATGTACTATATTTGTGGTATTAAATTGAATGTGCATTGTATAAAATAACATAATATAGAATAACAAGTGACTCGATCCCTCTTATAGATTCCGTCGTCTCTCCAGTGCTTTGACGATCTAATCTTTAGGAAACTCGAATGCTTGGTCAATGTCAAGCTCTCTCCAGAGTCCCGCGAATAGATTACTTTGCTCAAACGGTTTTGGGGTCGAAGTTTGCGCAAGTGCTCATCTCTATCTCTTCCTTGTTTTCTTTCCTCCATCCATGCTTGCTCCCCTTTAGTAGGCAACAACCTCTCCGCTCCAACATGGACTAATTCTAACAGGCAGATGGATGAAGCTATGTTACAGTGGAGAGAGCTGGGTTTGTCAATCGAGGACAGACGGAAGCAGAGAGCAGGGACAATCTGCGTTCAGGTCACTTTTTCAACTCTCTCCTTGATCAATTTGATCAATTTTCGAGATGTCGTCTACTTTCAGCAAGTGCAAAATTATCAGGGAACTGGATTGATTCCCTGCCTTTGGCCCAACATTACAGGTCGACTCAGTCTAGATGAGCTCCACTTTTCCATCGCACTTAGACTGGAAGCTGACGTCTGTAGGGGACTGAGATGTCGCTGTGGTAGGCCTCTCGACCCTACAGGTCTTCACCGTCTGTCTTACCGCTTAAAAGCTGGTCGTTTCGCTCGTCACACCGAGATAAACTTAATCATTATGCGGGCCTTGGCTCAGACTAATATCCCCCCTCAGAAGTGATGGGAAGAGACCAGATGGTCTTACCCTCTATCCATGGGTAAGAAGTAGGTGCCTCATCTGAGATGTCACTGTCCGTCACTCTTTTGCTCCCTTCCACATCCTGGATGCTGCGGTAAATGGGAGGGTCACTGCTTCTGTAGTCGAACGGAACAAAACCCTGAAGCACCATGACTTGGCAATGAACTCTCTCTTTCAGTCCGTGGCGTTTGAGATGTTTGGAGGGACTGGGCCACTAACCGCGAAGTTCTCGTCGTTGGCAGCTTGCCTCACCGATGTGTCAAGTGATGCCTGCGAGGACGGGCGCTTGGCTTTTCCAACGCCTTAGCCTCGCCATCGCCCGTAGTAATGCCACAAACATGTTGACTCGCTTCAGTAGGTTCCGTTGAACCTTGAGGTCTGCAACCAGTTGAAGCACCTGGTGTTGCATTGATGGGATTTTTTCTTTCTCCTCTTTCTTGTTGCTTTTCTTTTGCAAAATATATTCCTTTCACTAAATTAACTATTTTAGTGTAAGTGTAAGCACGAACATTTAATTAGTATTTATGCACAATATTTAACATTCTTGCATATATTTATATATTTTTAGATGTGATATTTATGCGTAAGTGATTAGTTTATTTTTTGTTTCATTCAACCATTTTATGTATATTATGAATTTCAACTGCCCCCACCCACCTCGCGAGCTTAGTTTTTTCACGCATTGTACATATTAGAAGTAATTAAACCTGTTTAACAGTTGGGAAATTACTATTTTCAACTAACTTCGATACTTTTTGTTTACTTCCTCCTGCTCTCATTAGCAACTTTTATCGTACATTTTTCAACATTATCTCGAAATAGAAAAATTGAATATTCATTCACATCATCATCATCATCATCATCATCATCATCATTTAACGTCCGCTTTCCATGCTAGCATGGGTTGGACGGTTCAACTGGGGTCTGGGGAGCCCGAAAGCTGCACCAGTCCAGTCAGATCTGGCAGTGTTTCTACAGCTGGATGCCCTTCCTAACGCCAACCACTCCGAGAGTGTAGGGGTGATTTTATGTGCCACCGACACAGGTGCCGACGAGGCTGACAAACGGCCACGCTCGGATGGTGTTTTTTATGTGCCACCGACACAGGTGCCAGACGAGGCTGGCAGACGGCCACGCTCGGATGGTGTTTTTTATGTGCCACCGACACAGGTGCCAGACGAGGCTGGCAGACGGCCACGCTCGGATGGTGTTTTTTATGTGCCACCGACACAGGTGCCAGACGAGGCTGGCAGACGGCCACGCTCGGATGGTGTTTTTTATGTGCACCGACACAGGTGCCAGATGAGGCTGGCAAACGGCCACGATCGGATGGTGCTTGTTACGTGCCCACAGCACGGAGGCCAGTCGATGCGGTACTGGCTACGGCCACGTTCGGATGGTTTTCTTATGTGCCACGTGCCACCGGCACTGGTACCACAAAGATACAAATTCCATTGATGTTCATCTATTTTGATTTGTTTTGATTTGATTTTCACTTGCCAGCCAAAATATTGCAATCATCTCAAGGTTTAGTAAAACATCCACCATCACTAATGACGGGGTTAATGTTTACAACTTGACCCGGAAACGAACATCAGAAAAAAGAGATAGTGCAATGGGCGTAAAAAATGTGTAGGAAACGAATATGAAAAAAAAAAAAAAAAAAATCCGCGTAAAGCAACGGGAAGGCGAAGAGAGGACCTCGGAAAATTCACAAGATCCGAGTTTCTCTCTCGTTGAGGTTCCTTTTAATTATGTCATTCAGAATGGTTTGCCGGGGGAGTCGGCCCGCGCTATGGTTGCAGGTTGAATTCATCGACTACCGCTTCACAACGGCATTTGTGTGGTTCAGACAGGCGGAGACCGAGGCACTTTGATACGAGTTCGTTCATATTATCGGTAGATGAGGAGGGGACCGAATTGAGCTACGCATCGCCGTTTGGTTGCGAAGCGGAACAGAGGCAATGCTGGTCTATGGGTGTCTTTTACAATTGGTGGTTAAAACCTGAGACTACAAAATCATCAAAGTGTCATGAACAGTAATCCAAAAACGATTTCTAGATTGTTCTCAACGTCATTGTCAGTCTTTCGAGGTTAATAAATGTTTTTTTTTTTCAACTCATCCCCTGGTTGTTGACAGTTCGTGTATATGTTTCTAGAAAACATGCAGTGAGCAGGCTTACATATGTCTAAGTCTACGTCATCAACGCATTAAATAAGTACCAATTACGCACTGGGGTCGATATAATCGACTTAATCCGTTGTTCCTCTCCGTGTTTAGTCCCTTATCTGTCTTCGCGTTCTGAGTTTAAATTCCGCCGAGTTCGACTTTGCCTTTCATCCTTTCAGGGTCGATAAATTAAGTATCAGTTGCATACTGGATCAATCTAATCGGCTGGCCCCCTCCCCAAAAATTTCGGGCCTTGTGCCTAGAGTAGAAAAGATTATTTGGTGCCAAACACTTTCGTCGTGTTATTTGCCACCTGGTCACCGATGTTGTTTTATTGTCAATGGCCAGGTAGGTCACGAGTGGAGCGACTTTGCAAGTGGTATTTATCTCTCATCTCTTGTTTCAGTCATTAGACAGCGGCCATGCTGGGGTACCGCCTCGAAGAATCATTTAGTCGAATAAATCGACCCCAGTACTTAAGTGTTTTAAGCCTATACTTCTATCAGTCTCTTTTGCGTAAGTACTAAGTCATGGTGACGTAAACACACCAACACCAGTTGTCAAGCAGTGGTGGGGCTACAAACACACATGCACACACACACACGACGGGCTCCCCCCCCCCCCCCACACACACACTTTCCGTCTACTAAATCCAATCACAAGGCTTTGGTCAGCCCGAAGCTAAAATAGAGGATACTAACCCAAGGTGCCACGCAGTGGGACTGAACCCAGAACCATGTAGTTGGGAAGCAAACTTCTTACCACACAAATGAAGTTAACTGTCTAGCTTTTTTTTTTTTTGTTTGTTTGTTTTTTTAAATTAATGTCTTTGAATTGCTAATCTGTGTCTTTCATGTTGTTATTGTTTTAGTTTCAACACATGGACTCAATCGAATCACTTGCCTGGCAAATAAATATACCTCCGAAAATCGAAGCATACTTTCAGGATAAAATTAATGCGAGCCAACGAAGGAACATCTTCGCTATCGTATGATCCACAAGGAATAACTGATAAATCTCCTTCGAACCACACCGTAACATCCTAAAATAGGAAAGATTCGTGGCATAATATAGTCCTTGATAGTGAAAAGTGGATTCGAACCCTAACCACTAGATACTCAGTTGAGCACCACGAGCGAGCCACTACAGTTTCATGTGATTGATCTATAAATCGACCAGTCCGCACGAAAATGTGGCGTATTGTAGTTTTCCCGAATGCTAAAATTTAACCTCTTGTTCTCTGTAAAACCAGGTTAGCCTTTGGTGGATATGGAATTTATTCGTATTGGCAAAGAACATTCAAGTGACTATGAAAAACAAAGGACAGGTAAGTGATGCTGACGGACGGGGCCGTTGGTATCGCTTTCATTTTATCATTTTTTCGTTTAACAATTCATTTTCATAAATTTTAATTATAATGTTCTATGTCCCCATGTCTCTTGGTGTCCCCCTCTGTGTCGCCCCTAGTGGGTAATAAAGAATCACCAGGTTAGCCTTTGGGCTGTCGAGAACAGCCAGCTGTTTCACATGCCTGTTCTCTTGCCAGCCAGGTCAGATGGCCTACAGGCAGTTGACATCACAGATCACTTCGGTGATTTGCATGAATGACTTCGGGTTTCTTCTGTTTTTTTTTTTAATTAATTTATTTTGACTAACCGCATAATGTCACATAGCTAGCTTTCGATATTTTCAAGGTCAGTTTTAGCGCCAATTTTCAGAGGGCGTGTTAACTTGAGAACCAGCTACACGCTCTCTCTCTCGCCTTAATAATAATAGTCGTTTTCACGTCTATTAGCTCAGAGCTTGGCTCTAACTATCTGGCTGGCCGAAATGAAACCTCTATACTAACTCTTGTCTTGCTAAGCTTCAGTACAGAGCTTTAGCAATCAACCAATTATGAAGGCTCCGGAATTATTCCTTTAATTATGATGACTTGATGTTAAAACTTTATAATTCATGACCAACTTATATATTACTTGTGTGGTGAAATAAAAGTTACTGTTAAATATTTGCTTGGTGTTGTTACATCATTCATACAAAGTCTCACGTGCATATAACCAACCAGCCACGACATCATTATTACCCAAACTGGAAGATCCGGCACACCGACTTTAACGAATTGTGAACAAAAAATTTCTTTTCTTTATCTTTTTTTTTTGGTTAGTCAAAATAGAGCAAAAGATCTGATATTTGTAGTAGCGTCGAGTGAATCGATATTCTGTATAGATAGGAAAGAAAGGAAAAAGAAAGACAGACATTTGATAAAAAAAAAATTAGTTTCCCCAGACGAGATATTTTAAGTTACGTCTTCACATTCCTGCGAACGACCGACAACAAAAACTTACAGCGTCTAAAACATTGTTGCAAAAAAAAAAAAAAAAGGGTTACGTGAATAGTTAAGAAATGTGGGAGCAACAAAAGATGTTTTCTTATCAGCTGAAGAAAACAGTAAACCAGTTCATATCTCATTCGCACCCAAGCTGAAATTAAGATATTGGATTATTTTTTTTACCGAAAGCCGTGTCATTCATAATGTGGCACTTTTTAAACTATTAAATGTGAAGCAGTTGTCATTTAAAAACTGAAAAACAACGTATTTCTACGATCGTTCTTTTAATCTTTTCTTTTAATGAATTCAGTCGTAGGCTTGTGGCTATGCTGGAGCACAGCATTAATTTATTTTCCTTCAGTTTTATTTGTCGTTTTATGGTCGGCAGTTGGTCCATAATTGAGTTTGTAGCAGTTGATCGCTGATCTTCCCTGAGTGTAGTTGGCTGATCCAGTATCGTCATTCTGAGTTTATCCACTGTTTTTTTTCGATGTTTCAGTACATTTTTAAAAATTCGTCAGACGAAAAAAAAAAATCTAATTTCGTGCGCCTCCAAAAAGGTTTACCGATTTCTGATCTAAAGTAGGATACTTGGACATGATCATCAATTATGTGTGTGTATCAGAGTCACTGTATGTCGCTTCGCAGCACTGTTGTTTCGTGTTCGATCACCACTGCTCGATATCTTGGTCAAGTCTTTTTACTACAGACGTTCACTAATGCTTTGCGAATAAAATTTATTAGAATCTTCTGGTGATCTCATAAGCGTGTGGTATGCGGGACATACAACGGATCTTTTCCGGTTTGAACGGCAGTTTTTTCTAGCGGTGTCATATGAAATTGTCGCCCATAATTATGACCCTAGTATCGAGCTATTGCATTTCAATCTATTTTAGGTTTAGGGTTGGTTAGGGGTGAGGAGAAGGGTATCTTTTTTTCTTCACAAATGTAAATAAACCCAATCTGTTTCTTAAACGAGGGACATATTCATACGGCACAGAATGGTTTTTACCTCAATGGACGTCATCGATTGGTTGAAATTGCAGAAATTGAAGAAAACAAACAACAACAAATATCTTACAAACTATAGAATTTTCTCAATAAAGCCAAGAGAAAAATATGTTTTATAAACACATTCTACCAGTATACGAAGTTAAAAATTTTTTAGTTACCTAGAAATTATGTTAAAAACTACCGTTCAAACCGAAAAGATCTCTTACAACTGCTAGTACTTGTATCTGCAAGTTGTGTGCCTCCAACCAACACCAAAATCTATCTGTCTATCTATCTGTCTGTCTGTCTGTCTGTCTGTCTAATGCATATATACACGGGCATACATAAAGGTGTGTGTGTGTGAATAAGAACATTGTAGTTAGCTTGAAGCGCTGTAGTACTGAAGTAGAAAATGAAGGAAAAGAAAACTAGTAATGTAGAAAGTTTGACAAAAAAAAACTTTATATATTTTAGGCACAAAGGTCTATCTATATATATAAAATTGAGCATGTCTGTGTGTGAATCCCTAAAACTCGAAAAGTACCCAACCGGTTTCATTCAAATTTTATACATGCACTTATGGTCCATGGAGTGTCATGGGCTAAAAGATATTCAACTTCTTGCCTAACGCGGGCCCAGAGAATTCTTCTTGACTGGTTCGGTATTACGTGTCACAAAATAATAGTTTCACTTTTATTCTTTCACTTTTAATTCTAATGTGATAACACAAAGATCATCTTATTTCTATTATATTTGAAATAAATGAAACATTTACATCCATACACATTTCCCGTTCAATTACCAGTTAATAATTATCGCAGCAGTTGCAAGGTATTTACGGTTACATACCAACCCTTAAATTAACATTTAGTACATGTGCTTGATATATATATGTATAATCAGCAGTTTATCTAGGATCTTTTCACTTTGACCGGCAGATTTTTAAAATAATTTCTTTATAACTAAACACTTTTAAACTTCGTATACTGGTAGAATGTGTTACATAAAACATCTTTCTCTCTTGGCTTTCTTGAGAAAATTCTGTAGTTTGTAAGCTTTTTCTAGTTAAATTTCTTGCATTTCGGCAATTTCAACCAATCAATGACGTCTATTGAGGTGAATACAATTTCTGCGGTTGTTTATCTGACACCGCATTGACAAACAACCGCAGAAATTGTATTCACCTCAATAGACGTCATTGATTGGTTGAAATTGCCGAAATGCAAGAAATTTAACAAGAAATAGCTTACAAACTACAGAATTTTCTCAAGAAAGCCAAGAGAAAAAGATGTTTTATGTAACACACTACCAGTATACGAAGTTTAAAAGCGTTTAGTTACAAAGAAATTATTTTTAAAATCTGCCGGTCAAAGTGAAAAGATCCTTTATCTATAATAATTATTAGGACATTTACCATTAAATTGGCAGTTCATATGTGTGCTTCTATTTGGCTAATTTGCTTATATTTGGTTAATTTACACTGCATACAAAAATAAAGGCATACAACTGCTTACAAAAATTAAAGATTAATGTATAATTGTTTCTATGTTCATAGTTTTTTATTTACAATATTGAAAAACATATGCCACCAAAGAAAAGACGTAATCTCTCCAGAAACAAGTATAAAGCAAGGAGGACTACTGAAAACCGAAGGCGAGGGTCTCAACGGAGAAGCATGTAATATGGCGTCTCAATACGGAAGGGAGATGAGACTTTTTCAAGATCAGTAAAGGTATGCTACAGCGCGTCAAATGGCGTCTCATTATGGAAAGGAGATGAGACTTTCTCAAGATCAGCAAACGCATGCTGCAGCACTTAATGCTGAATCATTAATAGAACGTTTTAATGATTAGACAGGGGTCCAATAGAACAGTTCTCAGAAACAAAGTAGGTTCAAATTCGTTCTTCACAACTCCTGGAGCTGCTTTCAGATATGATCCATTTCTTTCTTATAAAAATGATAATTCTGTCCAAACCGGTGCGCTAAACTCAAATTGTCGTTTCTGCAAAGCTTTAAAATTTCCAAATGAAACTAATGACATGCGCTGCTCAGGTGGTCAGGTAAGATTGCTAGCACTACCAGTTCTTCCTCAGCCACTAATGGATCTTCTGGAAGACAGTTCGATCCAGTCAAAGGATTTTCTTAACAATGTCACTCAATACAACTCTGCATTTCAAATGACATCATTTGCTGCATCTATGGAGATAGCTGAACATAGATTTACGCTGACGTTCAAAATTCAAGAGCAATTCTGTCACCTCAT